>NC_133130.1:131304743-131437243 GCF_048418815.1 Hemitrygon akajei | reverse complement strand
TTGCTAGGTTTCAATGAGATTCCCCCCTCATTCTTGTAAACTCCAGTGAGGACAAACCCAGCGCCATCAAACACTCCTCCATTCCTTAACCCTTTTCTTCTCACAATCACTCTCTTGAACACCCTCCCCACCCCCTCCAATGCCAGCACATCCTTTTTGTAGGTAAGGGGCCCAGAACTTCTCATAATACTCTTAAGTGTGGTCTGACCAATCCCTTATAAAGCTTCTGTGTTACGTCCTTGACTTTATATTCCAGTCCTCTCGTAATGAATACTAACATTGCACTTGTCTTCCTCACCACTGACTCATCCTGCAGATTAACCCTTAGGGAATCCTGCAAGAGGACTCCCGAGTCCCTTTGCACCTCAGATTTTTGTATTTTCCTCATGTCCTGGATTCCCCCCACCCTCACCCTGAGTATGTCCACCCGCTTCAACTCCACAACACCCTGGCCGAGAGAGTTTTAGAGATTCCCAAACATCTGAGAGAAGGAATTCTCCCTCTGCCCCGTTTGAAGCCTGAGACTCCACTTGTCATTCTCCGTGCCGCTGGGTAAGGGCCTCACAGCAACTGTGCTGTAGTGTTCTGTGGTTCCATTCCATCAGGAGCCGGGTGTAATGAGCCGGCCCCTGCTCGCTGAGGTTGCACGATCCAGGTCGCCTCTTTCAGAACCAGAATCAGGCTTATTATCACTGAGTAATGCTGGAGGGCCTCATCAGGTCAGGCTGCACCTGCCGAGGGGAATAAACAGCCGACATTTTGGGCCGAGTCTCCTCTTCTGGACTGGAAAGGTACAGGGAAAAAGCCCAAGAGGTTGATTTGATGGGGAGGATCTAAAGATGGTGCTAGGAGGTGACTTCTTCCAGTTCATCTGTGGAACACATTAAATTCTTCTTTTCTTTTTAAGGCGGCTGGGCTCCTGTCAGTATCCACGATCTACAGCTGCACTCAAACCACGCTTCTTCAGGGCTGACTGAACGGCCAAGCATTTTTGAAATCTCCAGGAGCAGCCCAGAAGCCAGCACCTTCGGTGGGCGACCTTATTCCTCGCTGGTGTCACCGACAGAAGCCGCAGGAGACTGGGACGTTGGGACAGCAGTGTGTCGCTGCAGACTGTGACATCGAGAGAGTGAGCTGCTGGTCTCCCCTTTCTCCGTGGCAGGAATGACACCTCTCCCTCCCCCATGAGGGAGAGAGAGAGAGCCTGTAGCATGTCAAAGTGCTGCGATGGACAGCCATCTTCTGATGGACCCTAGATTGTGGTACCTTTGGGGGCTTTGCTGTTGCTTGTATGGCCGATGGTGGGGGAGGGGCTGGTGCTATGGCTGAGGCAGGTGGGAGGAGAGGAAGGGGGAGGGTTGACGCTTTTGCTGATCTTGTGCATGGGAGGGGGAGGGGGGCTTTAGGCTTCTAAAGTTTTCCTGTCATTCATTCTTTGGGGTTTTTTCTTCAGTTTCATGGATGTCTGCAAAGAATAAGAGTCTCAGGTTGTGTTCTGTATACATTCTCTGATATTAAATTGAACCATTGTTTAGTCCTTTCCATAGATGCTGCCTTTATGAAAATTCAACATCACATCTAAAACTTTGACAAACCTCTACAGATAAGCAGTGGCGAGTGGATTGGCTGGCTGCATCACAGCCTGGTATGGAAATACCAATGCCCTTGAATGGAAGATCCTACAAGAGTACCAGATAGGGCCCAGTCTATCACGGGAAAAGCGCTCCCCACCATTGAGCACATCTACATGAAACATTGTCGGAGGAAAGCAGCATCCATCATCAGGGACCCCAATGCCCAGGTCATGCTCTCTTCTCACTGCTGCCATCAGGAAGGAGGTACAAGAGCCTCAGGACTCACACCACCAGGTTCAGGGACAGTTATTACCCCTCGACCATCAGGAAGGAGGTACAGGAGCCTCAGGACTCACACCACCAGGTTCAGGAACAGTTATTACCCTTCAACCATCAGGAAGGAGGTACAGGAGCCTCAGGACTCACACCACCAGGTTCAGGAATAGTTACTACCTCTCGACCATCAGGAAGGAGGTACAGGAGCCTCAGGACTCACACCACCAGGTTCAGGAACAGTTAATACCTCTCGACCATCAGGAAGGAGGTACAGGAGCCTCAGGACTCACACCACCAGGTTCAGGAACAGTTACTACCCCTCGACCATCAGGAAGGAGGTACAGGAGCCTCAGGACTCTCACCACCAGGTTCAGGAACAATTACTACCCCTCAAACATCAGGCTCTTGAACCAGAAGGCACTCAACTTGGCTCGCCCCAACACTGACCTGTTTCCACAATCTATGGACTCACTTTGGGATGACAAGCCACTTCTGCTGAAAAATTTGCCAAGAACAATCATGGTCATGGAAGGACCGTGATCTCCCACGTCTAACAGCATGGCACAAAACCAACAATCAAATCGTTTTGCAGAACAACAAATTTCATGACAGTTCAGTTGTAAAAAGCCTGATTCTGATTCTGTAAATCTCGTCAGTAATTGACAGGACTGTGTGTAGCAGAGGTGAGAGGTCGGGGCTCTGTGCTCTGACTTTGTGTCACAGACATTTCAGAATTCCAATACGTCACTGATTCTCTTCTACCAGTCATATCCTCAGAGATCTCCAGACAGCGAGTCAAATCTTATCTCCTCTTCACAAGCCCAGGCTGACCGTGCTCTGCTTTTGCAAACAGGCACCTTGTAAGGATTAATAAGGCATCTGTTTTCAAAGAGAGTAATGATGTTACTGTAACAATAATGTCCCTCACTCCTCTTCGTCTGTTAACATTTGGCTTGATCGGGGGTGTTGACATAGCATTGAACAAGTTGTGAATAGAGAAATTATTTGCAGTTTCTCAGACTCTGGCGTGAAATAAAGATGAACAGACGTGACAATGGAATCCAAATTGTCTTTGCAAAGGCTTTAAGCTGAGGCAACCTAAGCACGGGAGCAGGTCTGGAAGAAATTATCAAACCAAACATGTTTGACTCCAATTAATGCTGATGTATCGCATTTGCATGAAATAAAACTCCGAGGAGCTGTATTTTGCTGGTGCTGACTGTCAGAACCAGAATCAGATTTAATATCTCTGGCATATGTTGAGAAATTTGTTATTATGCAGCAGCAGTACATTGCAATACATAATAATAAAAAACAGTAATTTACAGTAAGAAGAGGCATCATCATCATTATGGGCTGTGTCGTATGTCGTGGACGAACATGGTCGTGACCATGACTGTTCTTGGCAAATTTTTCTACAGAAGTGGTTTGCCATTGCCTTCTTCTGGGCAGTGTCTTTACAAGACGGGTGACCCCAGTCATTATCAATACTCTTCAGAGATTGTCTGCCTGGTGTCAGTGGTCACATGACCAGGACTTGTGATCTGTACCGGCTGCTCAAACGACCACCCACCACCTGCTCCCGTGGCTTCCTGTGACCCTGATCAGTGGGCTGGGGTGGGGAAAGGGCTAAGCAGATGCCACACCTTGCCCAAGGGTGACCTGCAGGCTAGGGGAGGGAAGGAGCACCTCACACCTCCTTGATGTATCTCAATCCTGCCACCCATTGCAATACATAAGAAATTTTATAAACTTCAACAATACACAGTACCGTGCAAAAGAGTCTGGCACATATATATAGATACCCTGGGTGCCTAAGACTTTTGCTCAGCACTGTAGTAATTTTATGTATTACACTGTACTGCTGCCACAAAAAAACACAAATTTCATGACGTATGTGAGTGATGATAAACCTGATTCTGATCTGGGTCTCTATTGTGGACTGAGAGTGGGAAGGGGGCAGGGAGAGGGGAATCATGGTTGGGAAAAGGGGAAGGGAGAGGGGAGGGAGCGGGAAGCACCAGAGAGACATTCTGTAATGATCAATAAACCAATTGATTGGAATCAAATGACCTTTCCTGGCGTCTCAGGGCTGGGTGTGTCTGCACCCGCCCTTGGCACTCCTTCTCTGCCACCTGTCCCACACCCCTCCCACAGCGTTCCAGCCTCGCCAATCCCAGCATCCTTTACCCCCACCAGGTTTTCAAACTCAGTCTCCACTCCGCGTTGACAAATACAGTTCTGTGTAAAAGTCTAGCTATCTATAGCACCGGAGCTATCTATATTTATGTGCCTAAGACTTTTGCACAGGAATGTATGTGGATGACTGGAGTTTAGTGGGATTTGGGCCAACTGCTGGGAACGGGGATTAGCGTGGGTACCTGTGGGCAGAAGGGCTGTTATCCATTCTGTGCCACTCTTTAACTTTAAAAAAACACATGTTCGTGTTGCCACGCTGTAACGTGAAGGATTAGCTTACTTGTTGGTCGAGAGCTTCTTCAACAGGGCTGGTCAGTGATTGGCCCATTCAGCAGCTCTTTCCCATTGGTTGCCATGTGTGTCATGGTGCTGGTGTCCGGTGCCCTTGCCTCCTCTTCACACTGAGGTCACGACAAGTGCTGAAGAACCATTGGGAAAGTATACTGCGGATCAGGAGGGCCCACACACACACTCTCAGCTAAGTATTTGCTTGCCGGGTGTTCAGTTTTGTAGTTTATGTAACTTAGGGGTGGCTCAAGTGTCTGGTCGAATGATTTGCTGTTTGTAAATAAATGATTAATGTGCTTATTTGTAATCAATGTCTTCTGCCTCACTCACCAAACCTGTCAACTCCCCCCACCCCCCTTACTAGTAACACACACTCAGTGATGGGTTTAAAATGAAAATCATGGATTTTTCTGAGAGAGGATATGGCAGGCCACAATGGTGGAACTAGATGAAGAGCTGTAGGGCAAGGATCTGAGTGAAGCATAAACACAGGAAAGGCTAGATGGGCTGAATGGCCTGTTTGTGTGCTGTGCATTCAATGTGATTCCAAATGTTCACATCCGGATTATCACTGCAGTAGAAAATACTTTGAAATAAGCCTGTTGGTAATTAGCGGATGATATTTACACTGACTGCGCAGCTAATTGATCAAATCAGGGAAAGCGTAATTACCAAAATTGACACCTTAATATATTTTTTAAAATTTTCTTGTTAAGGCAGCAAATCAAGGACTGAGATCTTATCCAAGCTGTGTGTAATTGACAGTTTGTCGACGATTGTCTGATTGCTTGGGTAGCTCCCTCAATTAATTTGACAGCAAGCGAAAATTGAGATTTAAGCCATTTACACTGTGATACTAGGGCATGTTCTCTGCCGAGGCTTTGCTTGGCCAGACCCCTGAGTTACATGCTCCTTTCACAGTAATTCTCTACTTCACTGGGTAACTATTTTGTCCCCCGCAATGTGATTGTGACGATTCAGTCTCCTGCACACCAAACAGATTGATAAGTGCATTAAATGTTCAGAGGTTCATTTATAATTAAAGTATGCATGCAGCATTCAACTCTAAGATTCACCTTCTCCAGGTAACCATGAAACAAAGAAAATCATAGAAATCCTTCAAAGCCAAACATCACAACCCACCCCCCCCCCCCACAAACCCCAATGCCTCAACCCCCTCCCTCACACAAAAAAACTAGCAGATCGCTCCACTATGGAGAGCGACATTCTGGCATATGCCTTGAAATTGGTTGTTTAACGATAATGAAAAAATCTATAGGTTACAATAAGAAGTATATAGAGTCCTGTGGAAAAGTCAGGCAGTTGTCATCTAGCCACAATCCTAGCTGAATCTGATCAGATGTTAGGACAGCAGACCAAATGCTTGGAGTGAGACATGGGGTTGAAGGTAAACTTAGGGAATGGAGGCAGGAGTCAACCATGTAACCCTTCGCTGTCTGAAAGGTGTTTGGACAGTCATGTACAAAAGTCTTTGTCACATATATATCGCTAAGGTGCCCAAGACTTTTGCTCAGCACTGTAGTAATTTTATGTTTTGCACTGTACTGCTGACACAAAAAAAAACAAATTTCATGACATATGTGAGTGATGATAAACCTGATTCTGATCTGGGTCTCTATTGTGGACTGAGAGTGGGAAGGGGGCAGGGAGAGGGGAATCATGGTTGGGAAAAGGGGAAGGGAGAGGGGAGGGAGTGGGAAGCACCAGAGAGACATTAACCAATTGTTTAGAATCAAATGACCTTGCCTGGTGTCTCAGGGCTGGGTGTGCCTGCACCCTAGCCACCCCCTGAACCCGGCACTCCTTCTCTGCCCCCTGTCCCACACCCCTCCCAAGGCGCTCCACCCTCACTGTTCCCAACATCTTTTGCTCCCGCCAGATTTACAAACTTGCTCTCCACTCCACACTGACAAATACAGTACTGTGCAGAAGTCTTAGGCACCATAGGAAGAAAATGAATATTGAGGTGGTGTACATGGGTTCATTGTCCATTCATAAATCTGATGGCAGAGGAGAAGAAGCTGTTCTCCACTAAACCGCTCTTCAATATGGAACCGATCTGGTGACTACATCAGCCATTTAATGCATAGTAAGATCCTAGCAGGACCAGAGGGCTGAATGGCCTACTGTGTCCCAATGAAGGGTCTCGGCCTGAAATGTCGACTGTTTATTCATTTCCATAGTCGCTGCCTGACCTGCTGAGTTCCTCCAGCATTTTGTGCGTGCAGCTCCGGATTTCCAGCATCTGCAGAATCCCTCGTGTTTATAAGATCACAAGATCATAAGATATAGGAGCAGAATTAGGCCATTTGGCCCATTGAGTCCTCTCCGCCATTTCATCACAGCTGATCTATTTTTCCTCTTATTCCCAATCTCCTGCTTTCTCCCCGTATCCCTTCATGCCTTGACTAACCAAGAATCTATCAATCTCTGCCTTAAATATACCCAGTGACTTGGCCTCCACAGCCACCTGTGGCAACAAATTCCACAGATTCACCACTCTCTGGCTAAAGAAATTCCTCCTCATCTCCGTTCTAAATGGACACCCCTCTATTCTGAGGCTGTGTCCTCTGGTCTTAGACTCATAGGAAACATCCTCTCCACATCCACTCTATCTGTGTCCTCTGGTCCTAGACTCCCCCACTATAGGAAACATCCTCTCCACATCCACTCTATCTGTGTCCTCTGGTCTTAGACTCCCCCACTATAGGAAACATCCTCTCCACATCCACTCTATCTGTGTCCTCTGGTCCTAGACTCCCCCACTATAGGAAACATCCTCTCCACATCCACTCTATCTGTGTCCTCTGGTCCTAGACTCCCCCACTATAGGAAACATCCTCTCCACATCCACTCTATCTGTGCCCTCTGGTCCTAGACTCCCCCACTATAGGAAACATCCTCTCCACATCCACTCTATCTGTGTCCTCTGGTCCTAGACTCCCCCACTACAGGAAACATCCTCTCCACATCCACTCTATCTGTGTCCTCTGGTCCTAGACTCCCCCACTACAGGAAACATCCTCTCCACATCCACTCTATCTGTGTCCTCTGGTCCTAGACTCCCCCACTACAGGAAACATCCTCTCCACATCCACTCTATCTGTGTCCTCTGATCCTAGACTCCCCCACTATAGGAAACACCCTCTCCACACCCACTCTATCTGTGTCCTCTGGTCTTAGACTCCCCCACCATAGGAAACATCCTCTCCACAACCACTCTATCTGTGTCCTCTGGTCCTAGACTCCCCCACTATAGGAAACACCCTCTCCACACCCACTCTATCTGTGTCCTCTGGTCCTAGACTCCCCCACTACAGGAAACATCCTCTCCACATCCACTCTATCTGTGTCCTCTGGTCTTAGACTCACCCACTATAGGAAACATCCTCTCCACATCCACTCTATCTGTGCCCTCTGGTCCTAGACTCCCCCACTACAGGAAACATCCTCTCCACATCCACTCTATCTGTGTCCTCTGGTCCTAGACTCCCCCACTACAGGAAACATCCTCTCCACATCCACTCTATCTGTGCCCTCTGGTCCTAGACTCCCCCACCATAGGAAACATCCTCTCCACATCCACTCTATCTGTGTCCTCTGGTCCTAGACTCCCCCACTACAGGAAACATCCTCTCCACATCCACTCTATCTGTGTCCTCTGGTCCTAGACTCCCCCACTACAGGAAACATCCTCTCCACATCCACTCTATCTGTGTCCTCTGGTCCTAGACTCCCCCACTACAGGAAACATCCTCTCCACATCCACTCTATCTGTGTCCTCTGGTCTTAGACTCCCCCACCATAGGAAACATCCTCCCCACATCCTCTCTATTGAGCCCTTTCAACATTGGATATGTTTCAATGAGGTCACTCCTCATTCTTCTGAATTACAGACCCAGATCTATTAATCACTTCCCATATGACAAGCCTTTCAATGCCAGAGTAACGTTCATGAGCCTCCTTTCATCCCTCTCCAATGTTTATAACCATTTGCTTATGGTGGTGTTGATTGGAGGAAGAGAATCCTTGGGTCTTCCTGTTGCTGAGTCATGTTCAGCCTAATCTCGGTGGAGCATTGATCATTCCACTGGGCCATTCCTCCTTGGACGTGCTGCTATTCTTGCCGAGGAATTAAAATACAAAGTGCTGAATGTTCTGAGGAGCCTCCCTGCTATGGAATGAGGCACAGCTCAAACACTATCTATAAATTCGTTGATGACACAACTATTGTTGGCAGAATCTCATTTGGTGAAAAAGAGGCATATACAGGAATGAGATGGATCAGCTGGTTGAGTGGTGCTGCAATAACAAATGTGACTCAATGTCAATGAGACTGAAGAATTGATAGTGGATTTCAGGAAGGGGTAATCGGGAGAACATAGACCAGTCCTCGTCGAGGGATCAGCAATGGGAAGGGTGAGCAGCTTTAAGTTCCTGGTTGTCAGCATCTCAGAAGATCCTCCCTGGACCCAGCATATTGATGCAATCATGAAGAAGGTTTGATATCATTAGCAGTTTGAGGAGATATGGTAGGTCATCAATGACTCTTAGCTGGTCAGTGTTTGCTCTGGACTGCACAGCAAATGGTTCTGAGTGCAAATCTGGCCAGCTCACTGCACGCTTTCCATCTATGCTGGGTTGAGTCTCGCGCTAGCAACTTGGCCTCGTTAAAAACAAACAAATGCTCAGGAAATGACAAGGTTGCCTCCCAAGGCGCCACAGTGCGCGGAGGAGAACAACAACACAGTAACGGACTCTTACAATTTTCAGCAGATGTCCGGTGGAGACCATTCTGACTGGATGCAGCGCTGTCTGGCATGGAGGGGCTGCACAGGGTTGTAATCTCAGCCAGCTCCAAACACCCCCCACCATCGAGGACATCTTTAAGAGCAGGTGCCTCAAGGAAGTGGCATCCATCATTAAGGCCCCATCACCCAGGTTGTTGCCTTTCCTCATTGCTACCATCAAGGAAAGGGGTACAGCAGCTTGAGGATGCCCACTGAACATTTTAGGAACAGTTTCTTCCCCTCTGCCATCTGATTTCTGAATGGATATTGAACCCATGAACACTACCTCAATACTTTTTTTGGTTCTCTTTCAACACTACTTACTGTGTTGGTCATTGATGCAAATGATGGATTTCATTGTATGTTTTTGATAAGTAAAGCCAATCTCTAATATTTAATACATAATCTTTAAAATTGAAACTGACCTCTTTAATCGCTCTTTCTTGTGCTGAAGTTTCTCTGACCTGGACCACTCTTTATTTTTCTCTCTCCACGGATGCTGTCTGACTTACATCACAAGACACAGGAGCCGAATTGGGCCATTCAGCCCATCAAGACTGCTCCCCATTCCATCATTGCTGATCATTCTCCTGCTCAACCCCATTTTCTTGCCTCCACCCTGGAACCTTAGACACCTTGACTAACTATCGATCTCCGCTTTGAATATACCCAGTGACTTGGTCTCCACAGCCATCGATGGCAATGAATTGCACAGATTCACCACCCTCTGGCTAAAGGAATTCCTCCTCATCTCTGTTCGGAACGTATGTCCTTTTATTCTGAAGCTGTGCTCCCTGGTGCTAGACTCCCCTGGTATAGGAAGCATCCTCTCTATCGAGGCCTTTCAATGTTGGACAGGTTTCAATGAGATCACCCCTCTTTCTTCTGGAGGACTCTGTCCTCGCAAATGAACCAGTCCATCCCACGCCATGGACATGCCCTCTTCTCATTGCTACCATCACACTCAGTGTTCTAAGGGCAGCTTCTACCCCTCTGCCATCCGATTTATAAATAGACAATGAACTCATGAATACTACCTCACTGTTCCATTTTTGAACTGTTTATTTATTTTGTGATTTGTGGTAATTTTAACATCGTTGCACGCCATACATCAGTGATAATTCTGATTCTGGGCCGTGTACAATATCTTTTCAGGAATTGTCATTAGGTTCGTAAGGTGCATCAGTTGGAGAGTTAGCCAATGAAATGCGACACCAGCACCCCTGCCTCAGAACTCTTCCTGTATCAATGCCTTCTGCTGCCTTCAAAGGTCTCTGTGCTACTGAGATTGCAGGATCCCTCTGTACCGTGGAGTCCTTACTTGCCCTTCCATCACCTCCTGCAGCTCTCCTCTCACCCCTTCTCCCTGGGCAGAACTGAGGCCGAGTTTCCGTGATCCTCTTCTAGGGCAGAACTGAGTTTGAGTTCCCTTGGTTCTTATTTTTCACCCCATCTGCACCATCATTACCATCTGCACCACCATTACCATCTGCACCATCATTACCATCTGCTCCACCATTACCATCTGCACCACCATTACCATCTGCTCCACCATTGCCATCTGCACCACCATTACCATCTGCTCCACCATTACCATCTGCTCCACCATTACCATCTGCACCACCATTGCCATCTGCACCACCATTACCATCTGCTCCACCATTACCATCTGCACCACCATTACCATCTGCTCCACCATTACCATCTGCTCCACCATTACCATCTGCACCACCATTGCCATCTGCACCACCATTACCATCTGCTCCACCATTGCCATCTGCACCACCATTGCCATCTGCACCACCATTACCATCTGCTCCACCATTACCATCTGCTCCACCATTGCCATCTGCACCACCATTACCATCTGCTCCACCATTACCATCTGCACCACCATTAACATCTGCTCCACCATTACCATCTGCTCCACCATTACCATCTGCACCACCATTACCATCTGCACCACCATTACTATCTGCTCCAACATGATCCCACCACCAACTACACTGTCCCAACTCTCCGCCCCCCCCCCCCCCACTCTCTACTTCTGCAGGGCCACTCTCTCTGTGACTTGCCCACTCCTTCCCATCATCCGGCACTTCACCCTACACCACTGATCGAATCACGGGACAATTTACAATGACCAATTAACCAACCAACCAGGTGAGTCTTTGGACTGTGGGAGGAAACCAGAGCACCTAGAGGGAACTGACACAGAGGGGAGAATGTATGAACTCTTTACAGATAGCGGTAAGAATCGAACCTGAGTTGCTGGTACTGTAAAGCGTTGTGCTAACCGCCACACAACAGGTACTGCCCCATGGTACACCTTTAAATGTGTATAATGAAAACAGCACTAAATAATCTTGAATGTGTTCAGCCTCGTCCACAACTCTCTGCAGTTTCTTGCAAGCACAGGAAAAGCAGCTTTCTGAGGTGCATTGATTAATAATTAGTGAGCATCAAAGGGGAAATGCCTTTAGTTTCTCTTAGTTTCCATAAGACCAAAAGACATAGGAGCAGAATTAGGCCATTTGGCCCATCAAGTCATTTCTGCCATTTCATCATGGCGGATCCATTCCTGTCTCAGCCCCAATCTCCTGCCTTCTGCCTGTACCCTTTCTTGCCCTGACTAAACAAGAATCTATCAATCTCTGCCTTAAATATACCCAATGACCTGGCCTCCACAGCCACCTGTGGCAACAAATTCCACAGATTCACCACTCTCTGGCTAAAGAAATTCCTCCTCACCTACGTTCTAAATAGACGTCTCTCCATTCTGAGGTTGTGTCCTTTGGTCTTTGACTCCCCCACCGCAGGAAACATCCTCTCCCACATCCACTCTATTGTGGCCTTTCAACATGTGATAGGTTTCAATGAGATCACCCCTGATTCTTCTGAATTCCAGTGAGTACAGGCCCACAGCCATCAGACGCCCCGCATATGACAACGCTTTCAATTCCAGAACCATTTTGTGAAACTCCTCTGACCTCTCTCCAGCAACAGCACAAAGGGCCGAAAAGAGCTCACAATACTTCAGTTGGATCCTCACCAGTGCCTTACAAAGCCTTGGCATTACATCCTTGCTTTTATATTCCAGTCCTCTCGAAGTGAATGCTGACATCACATTTGTCTTCCTCACCACCAACTCAACCTGCAATTTAACTGAGGGAACAGAGGCTGGGGTGAGCCTTGTTGACCATGATTTCCATGTGTTTGGACCAGGACAGACCAGTGATGTTCACAGCTAGGAGCCTGAAGCTCTCAACCCTCTCGAGCTCATCTTTACTGATGTGGACAGGAGCAGATGCACTGCCCCCCTCCACCCCCACCTTCTTGGAGTCTACGCCCGCTTCCTTTACGCCCAGTCCAACAGGCATCGAGTGTGGGTCTGCCACGTATTCATGGTGAACTTCAGGTCTTTGACGCTTGTCTTCTTAATGAGCTGAGCAAAAGAGATGTTCCCATGGCAACAACATGGCACACTCTCTCGGAGCCGTGCAGGTGGAGTGACACAATTTTCATGGTACAAAGCAGTCGTGGTCTGAGGAAGCCCTGTCACTCGAAAGGGAGGAGGTACAATGTGGAACATGCTCTTCCGGACTCTCAAACGCACCACCCAGCAACCCTGGATTTAATCCTAGCCTCATCACAGGACAATTTACCATGACCAATTAACCTACCAACCAGTATGTCTTCAGACTGTGGGAGGAAACTGGAGCACCTGGAGGAAACCCATGTGGTCACAAAGGGAGCATACAAACTCTTTACAGGCAATGGCGGGAGTTGAACCCTGGTCGCTGGAACTGTAAACTGTTATGCTAGCTATCACACTACCGTGCTGCCCCAATGCCCTTGAATTGAAAATCCTACAAAAAGTAGTGGATGTGGGCCCAGTTCATCATGGGTAAAGCCCTCCCCACCAATGAGAACATCTACATGAAGCGTTGTTACAGGAAAGCAGCATCCATCATCAGCGACCCACCTAGGACGTGCTCTCTTCTCTCTGTTGCCATCAGGAAGGAGGTACAGGAGCCCTAGGACTCACACCACCAGGTTATTACCCCTCAACCGTCAGGCTCTTGAATAAAAGGGGATGAATTCACTCAACTTCACTTGCCCCAACACTGAACTGTTCCCACAACCAATGGACTCACTTTCAAGCCCTCTTCTGGATAGTTTTTATTTATTATTATTAGTTCTGCAGTGGGTTGTAAATCTAGTCAGCTCTATCTTGGGCACTAGCCAACAAAGTACCCGGGACATCCTTAGGGAGCGGTGTCTCAGAAAGGCAGCATCCATTATTAAGGACCTCCAGCACCCAGGGCATGCCCTTTTCTCACTGTTACCATCAAGGAGGAGGTACAGGAGCCTGAAGGCACACACTCAGTGATTCAGTAACAGCTTCTTCCCCTCTGCCATCAGGGAGGGGGTACAGGAGCCTGAAGACACACACTCAGCGATTCAGGAACAGCTTCTTCCCCTCTGCCATCAGGGAGGAGGTACAGGAGCCTGAAGACACACACTCAGTGATTCAGGAACAGCTTCTTCCCCTCTGCCATCAGGGAGGGGGTACAGGAGCCTGAAGACACACACTCAGCGATTCAGGAACAGCTTCTTCCCCTCTGCCATCAGGGAGGAGGTACAGGAGCCTGAAGACACACACTCAGTGATTCAGGAACAGCTTCTTTTATGCCATCTGGACATTGAAGCTTTGGACACTACCTCCCTTTTTTTAATATACAATATTTCTGTTTCTGCACATTTAAAAAAATCTATTCAATATATGTAATTGATTTACTTGTTTAGTTATTATTATGTTTTATTTTATTTAGTGTTTTCTTTCTCTGCTATATTATGTATTGCATTGAACTGCTGCTGCTAAGTTAACAAATTTCACGTCACATGCCGATGACAATAAACCTGATTCTGATTGTTGTCTTTGCCACTCTGGTTGAATGCCCAGGTTGGGTGGACTTTCATTGAGTTGATTATGGTTATTGGATTTATTGAGTATGCCCTCAAGAAGACGGGTCTCTGGGTTGTATATGGTGACACACACATGTACTTGGAGAATAAGTTTCCTTTGAACTTTGAACTTTGTGTGATACCGTTTCCATGGTACAACGGGGCCGCGGTCTGAGGGCACGGTGCTACAGTGCAAGGCAACTTCGTTATTTGAAAGGAACTGAGATTGAGATAAAGTTTGTTACCTCATGATTGGACATTTCTATAAGCGAGAAACAAAGACTTTCTTCTGCTGTATCTCTACCTCAAGAGGTTAGACCGCATTTGGAGTATCGAATTCATTCTGGTCCCCTCATTACAGGAAGAATGTGGAAGCTTTAGAGAGGGTGCAGAGGAGATTCACCAGGATGCTGCCTGGATTAGAGAGGGTGCAGAGGAGATTTACCAGGGTGCTGCCTGGATTAGAGAGGGTCCAGAGGAGATTTTCCAGGATGCTGCCTGGATTAGAGAGGGTGCAGAGGAGATTTACCAGGATGCTGCCTGGATTAGAGAGGGTGCAGAGGAGATTTACCAGGATGTTGCCTGGATTAGAGAGGGTGCAGAGGAGATTCACCAGGATGCTGCCTGGATTAGAGAGGGTCCAGAGGAGATTCACCAGGATGCTGCCTGGATTAGAGAGGGTCCAGAGGAGATTCACCAGGATGCTGCCTGGATTAGAGAGCATGTCTTATGATGATAGGTTGAGTGAGCTTGTCTCTTTGGAGTGACGGAGGATGAGAGCTGACTTGATAGAGGTGTATAAGAGGCATTGATTAGGTGGACAGTCAGAGGCTTTTTCCCAGGGTGGAAATGGCTGACATGAGAGGCATAAATTAATGTGATTGGGAGAAAGTAGAGCGGGGATGTCAGAGGTAGGTTGTTTACACAGATAGTGGTGGGTGTACTCATTTAAGGTACTCTGAGGCAGGCATGTGAATGAAAGAAGACTGGGGTGTTACGGAGGAGGGAAGGGTGAGTTTGATCTTGGGGTAGGTTAAAAGTTCGGCATAACATCTTGGGCCAACGGGCCTGCCCTGTCATGGTTCCATCCGGCTATCCCCCATCTCACTCCTACCTCCTTGATGGTGCCTTAATTCCCGTCATCTGATCCCCATTTGCTGCTAGTTCAATCAATTTCAGCACACCTGGTTCCCGTTAGAGAATATCGGATAAGAACCCTGGTGGCACAGCCATGTGTTGCCAGTTCGTTGGGCAATTCTAGTGTGTGTAAACCTCGCTTCCTGATCCCTTAGGACTGTTAGTTCCTGGCTCCACACCATTCCCTGGATATTCTACGTAAACCTTGTCTCCGAATCAAGATTCCTCTGGTTATCTGTTCCATGTTCGCGACAGCGCTAGTCCCTCTCGACCCTGCCTCCGTGTCTGTGTCCTGCGCTTGGGTTCATCCCTAGTCACTCCCTTGCAACAGGACGGTCCGTGCTGAACAGCAGAATATTCTAAATAGAAGCACTACAGCACTATGTTCTACATATACAATCCAGTGGCACATTAGTGTAAGATTTATCACAACACTATTACAGCCCAGGGTGTCAGAGTTCAGAGGTCAACCCCAGTGTCCTCTGTAAAGTGTCTGTACGTCCACCCTGTGGAATGCATGGGGTTCCCCCGGGTACTCAGGTTCAATTCCACATGTACTGGTCAGCAAGTGAATTGGTCATTGTAAATAGTCCTGTGATTAGGATAGGATTGGCGATTTGCCGGGGGTGTGGTTCGATGGGGTGGAAGGCCCTATTCCACACTGAGTCTCTAAAATAATGACAAATATAAAAGTCAAATACGAAGATGGAAATCTAAAATAGAAGCAGTAAATACTCAGTAGGCCAGTAAGCATTTGTGTAGGTAGAACATTCAATAATTCAGTCAGCATTGGTGTTGTTGGAATACTCAGCTGGTCAGTCAGAATTGGTGTTGACAGAATACTCAGTATGTCAGTCAGCATTGGCGTTGATGGAATACTCAGTAGATCAGTCAGCATTACTGTTGATAGAATACTCAATAGGTCAGTCAGCATTGGTGTTGGTGGAATATTCAGTAGGTCAATCAGCATTCGTGTAGCTGAAATACTCAATGGGTCAGTTGACATTGGTGTGATAGAATACTCAGTAGGTCAGTCAGCATTGGTGATGATAGAATACTCAGTAGGTCAGTCAGCATTGGTAATGATAGAATACTCAGTAGGTCAGTCAGCATTTGTGTAGCTGAAATACTCAATAGGTCATTTGACATTGGTGTGATAGAATACTCAGCCGGCCAGTCCACTTTGGTGTTGATAGAATATCCAGCAGGTCAGTCAGCATTGGTGTAAACAGAATACTAATTAGACTGGTCTGTATTCATTGTTATAGAATACTCAGTAGGTCAGTCAGCATCAGTGTTGATAAAATACTCAGTTGGCCATTCAGCACTGGGGTTGATTGTATACTCAGAAAGTCAGTCAGCAATAATGTAGATAGAATCAGAGTTTAAACTCTTCCAGGTCAAGGAGGAATTTACAGAGATTTCTGATTCAGATTAATTGATTGTTCTGCCATTTGTGTGAATTGCTGGCAAAGGCCATATTTTGGGGCACTGAAACAATTTTGGGCTTCTCAAGATCACACCATGAACGTAAGACCCTGTTGGACATTGATAAAGTAAGATGCTGCGGGCCTGTTTTCCTTGTTTGGTGGCGCAAGAGGTGGCACGGGAGCTGCGTTGCCTTGATTGTAGTGAAAGCTAGTCCTCATGGCGCGGGCTTGCCTGCTGCTGCCCTGCAGGAGACATCGGCGGAGGCGGTGTAGCGTGGCGTTGGTGCTCGGTTGGGGTCTGGCCTCCATCGGTGCTGCCCCCAGTGTTCAATCGGCGGAATGACAGGCTGAATTCAATGACTGTGCACTGCCAGGAATTTGTACAATCAATCTGAAGCACATGTCACTTATTAACTTGGGCTATATATATATATTTTTTTTTTGCATAACTATGTTTTTTTGCTCTCTATTTTGAATGTGCTGTGTATGTTTTGCACCTTGAACCTGGAGGAACTCTGTTCCACTCAGCTACGTTCATCTATGATTGAGTGACAATTAGACTGGAATTTGAATTTGATCCTGTTATGGGAAAAATGTGTTTAAGCTGGAAAGAATGCCAAAAAGATTTATGAAGATGTTGCCAGGACTGCAGGGCCTGAGAGGTTGGCCTGGCTGGCTCTTTATTTCTTAGAATGTCAGAGAACGAGGTGTAATTTTTGATATTGTGGGAGCTGTAGACAGGGTGAGTTCTGCCACGGAAGGTCCCAAGCCTGGCTGAGAAAGTGGGGGAGGGCTGGGCGCAGGGCTAGCAATTCCATTCCCGTAAAAAAAAACCCAGAGCTACAGAAGTGCCAAATGAAGTTCTGAAACCCTCATCCCTGGGAGGGGAAGAGTAGAAGATGTACAACTAAAAAGACTTGAAAGACCAGCCCAGGACAGAGGATTCTGCTGAGCTGCTGTCGGTGGCCTGGGCCCCAGTAGAGGTAATGGGCTTAAGAAGAAGAAGATAGGTTGGTAGATGGTAACAGTCTTTTTCCCACAGTAGTGGAATCCAAAATAGATTTAGGGGACAGGTTTAAAAGGGATCTGAGAGGCAACTTATCACATAGAGGGTGATGACTACATGGAACGAGCTGCCAGAAGAAGTGCTTGAGGCAGGTTCTATTCGAGAAGCACTAGGACTGGTTCATGGAGGGGATGGTCTTAGAGTGATATGAGCCAAACTCAGGAAACTGGGACTAGCAGGGGGGGCCGAGGGGCCTGAATCTGTGCTGTATTGTTCTGTGAATCAATTGTGATGGACACCACGGTGCAGGAAAGTTCCTGCTTTGGTGAAAATGAATCCTACAGCGTGTACAAACTTCTTGGGTGCCAACATCTCTGAGCATCGTCCCTGGGCCCAACATATCGATGCAATTACAACACCAGCTATACTTCGTTAGTGTTTGAGAGGATTTGGTATGTTACCAAAGACTGTCACAAATTTCTACAGATATACCGTGGAGAGCATTCCAACTGGCTTCATCACTGTCTGGTGTGGTGGGGGGGGAGGAGGCAACTGCACAGGATCGGAAAACCCTGCAGAAAGTTGTAAACTCAGCCAGTCCCATCATGGGCACCAGGCTCCCCAGCATCCACAAAACCTTCAGAAGGCGATGCCTCAGACAGGTGGCATCCATCATTAAGCACCCCATCACCCAGGTCATGTCCTCTTCTCATTGCCACCATCAGGGAGGAGGTACAGGAGCCTGAAGACACACACTCAACGATTCAGGAACAGCTTCTTCCCCTCTGCCATCAGGGAGGAGGTACAGGAGCCTGAAGACACACACTCAGTGATTCAGGAACAGCTTCTTCCCCTCTGCCATCAGGGAGGAGGTACAGGAGCCTGAAGACACACACTCAGTGATTCAGGAACAGCTTCTTCCCCTCTGCCATCAGGGAGGAGGTACAGGAGCCTGAAGACACACACTCAATGATTCAGGAACAGCTTCTTCCCCTCTGCCATCAGATTTCTGAATGGACAATGATCCCATGAACATAACCTCACTACTTTGGCTCTTCTTTTGTACTACTTCCTTAATTATATATATATATAAATGAGTTTATATATATATATATATTTCTTACTGCAATTTATAGGTTTTTATTTTTATGTATAGCAATCAAAACAATCAGTTTCATGACATACTGTATGCCAGTAATAATAAGCCTGATTCTGATTGCCATTAATGGTGCTTTCGTATCTGTTCCCATCACCACCCAGGCAGCTCCTTCCCGCCACCCACCACTCTCTGTGCGTTTGGAGAACTTTGTGATGAAAAGGATAAATTGGCCTTTAAGTGACTCTCATGGCCTCTCAAAGCAGGGCGAACCGGCCTCTGAAGTGGAAAGAACAACAGAACCTTAAAAGGAAGAGGGATTGGAAATCTGACGGAGGACATGAGGAGTCTGCTGCATGCACGGACATCTGTAAGCGGCTCAGTCTATTTTTAACAGCAGTCTCTGACGCTGAAGGAGATCAAGTTTGATGTATTTTCCCTGACTTCCATTAGAATAATGAATGGCTGCATCCACTCGAGTGCGGTGTACACATTTAATAAAAGTCCCTTTGGCTGACTAACAGAATTTGATTTAAAATTCAGGTTAATGTTTTTGCGAAGTTCGATTACAGAGCAGAACTGTAATCAGATCGAGAGACGGAGTTAATTAAAACTTTTTTTTTTCTCTCTCGAATTGATCTATTCATCAACGAAAGCAGAAAGTTTCACGGCGCCAATTGAACCTTCTCAGATGTACAGTGATTAGACAGAGCTGTGTGCTTTCTGCGGCTTCGAATTGTATTTTCCATTACTCGGTTCTCTTTAAAAAGCAAAGTGTTTGTGTGAGCATCCTTCCTTTTATTACAAGGCCAAAGAATTTGGCTCAGATGAAATTATCACTCCACATGTCTTTTGAAGAAACAATTTGAGCATTAATGAAAAACACCAGACCTCGCGGTAACAGCTGTAATGTTCTTCAGAGGAGGAATGTATTGAAGAGTGTCCAGATATCCCACTTTAAATGTCACACTTCAAAGTAATAATTTATTGCTGATGCAAAATTCTCTGTAAATAATACAAAAAAATCAAACTAGGAATTTATATTTTTCTTTTTTTATTTAGAGATACAGCAGAGAACAGGCACTTCTGCCCTTTGAGCTGTGCACCAGCGACCCACCAGCTCAACCCTAGCCTAATCACGGGACAACTTGCAATGACCATTTACCCTACTAAATGGCGCATTTTGGACCGTGGAGGGAAACCCGTACACCCAGGACAAGCCCACACATTTGTCACTTGCTTCTCCACTAGGTGTCACAAACTCAATACCAGCACTGAGAAAATTGTATTTTCCATTACTCGGTTCTCTTTAAAAAGCAAAGTGTTTGTGTGAGCATCCTTCCTTTTATTACAAGTGTACAATGTACTGTGTATGTTAATCAAAATGGCTTCTTTGGTTTGCTAGAGTAGGAATGCTTTTATGTTTGATAAGTGTTTTCTCTCGCAGTTGTTTGGCTTTGGATTTGCTGATATGGGGATTGTATTCATTTTTTAACCAATGGGGAATGTTATTTTGTCTTGTGAGGCTGGGAGCTTGGGGGTTTCGCGGTCTTTTCAAGGGAGGTGGGAAGGAGATGCCGAGGAAGGTGGACGTGCGCTGCACTGCTCGGTCGACCACCGGGGTGGTCCCAGGTGCGAGGACGTGGAGGTCAGAGGAAAGTGACGAGGGGTCGCATGGTTCGATGGTTGAGCTCCAACGATGTGCACTAAACTGACTGAACTTTGATAAGTTGACACCTTTTACTTTATTTTCTTTTCCTTCATATCTACTGTATTGTATAGTACTCTTTTAGTTTTAGTAAAATCTTTAAAGTGTATTCCATAACGGTATTTGGTGTGAGTTTGATATTGTGTGTGTACGCACGGCATAAACTTGATTCTCACAGCACCTGTGTGTATGGGAGGTGGGGTTGGTGAGTGGCTGGATCTCCTTTTCCCCTAGACATATACCAGCCTATTGGGTAAGTGTTACATTTGTGGGGGCTTGTCCGGGATCTCTCTCGGAACGGGGTCCTTCCAGTCCATCCGGAATAGAGGCGTGGGCACCCCGTGGTCCCCTGGTCCCAGACAAAGAATTTGGCTCAGATGAGATTATCACTCCACATGTCTTCTGAAAAAATCTTTATCAAGCAACTTTATTACTTGCAAGGGGAGAGCCATTTCCACTTCCATTAGGGATGGAGGAGACTTGGCACACACTGTTTACATTCCTTTTATATAAGAATGAGACAGGATTACTACTTCCAGCGAACTCTGTAGTTTGCCATCTGCAGTTGTCTCATCTCTGCTACTTCCTTACTCTTGCACAATGTTCAGTACATTGGGTGTTTGTTGTCCCCTATTCCCTCAGTAAACACACTTCTTGTAGTCTCATCTAGAAACTTTGGTCGCTCACATATATTGCAACGTAATAGCCTAGCACTCTGCCTTTTCACCGCCGACGGGATCCCTCTGCCACTGGAGGAGGAGCTGTGCGGCGGCTCGGAGGGTAGGCCTCCACATTCGAGTGGTGTCTCTCGCTTTCGAAGATGTCGGAGGATTTTACCAAGGCTCTGCCTTTATGGTTTGGACTAATGCGTTTGTGGACGGTGGATTATTCCAGTCTTATGGTTTTTATACGCTGAGTATCCGCTCGTATTTCCTCATTTTGTTGTATGGGGGAGGAGGCTTGGGGGTTGATGTTCTTGTGCTTTGTTAGTTTTTTGGTGTGGGGGGTGGGGGTCAAAGTTGTCGTTGTATTTTGTGTAGGTGGGGGGTGGTTAAAGTTCTTGCATTTGGTTGTCTTTCAGCAGCAGTACAATGAAATACATGATAATGAAGAAAAAGAAAACGCCACACATTCACCTGCCAAATCATCCTATTCTTGCCCCCACTGGCACTTGGCACAGGCAACAAACCAGAGATTACTACCCTGGAGGTCCTGTTTCTCAGCTGTCTACCTAGCTCCCTAAATTCTCTCTTCAGCACTTTGCCACCTCTCATGTTTTTGTCATTGGTGCCAATACGTACAGTTCTGGCTGCTCACCCTCACCCTTTCCAGTGCTGTGAGCCTTATCTGAGACATCCCTGACCATGGACCTGGGAGGTAGAATCACCAGGGCAGTGATTGCCTGTTCTGTGAGAGGTGAGGAGAGGGGGGAATCAGTCGTGGAGGCGGGTACAATTGAGAAGGCAGCCCGGTAGCCTAGCGGTTAACATAACGCTTTGCAGTTCCAGCGCTCGGGTTTCCATTCCTACCGCTGTCTGTCTCCCCGTGACTGCGTGGGTTTCCTCCCACAGTCCAAAGCCGTACGGGTTACGTTGGCACCGGAAGTGTGGTGACAATTGTGGGCTGTCCCCAGCACGTCCTCAGATGGCGATGGACTAAGACACGAGTGAACATTTCACAGTGCGTTTCAATGTACGTGTGACAAATATAGCTCATCCTTATCTTTATTTAAATGACAGGTCCAAGGAGAGGAGAAACACACACAACACACTGGAGGGACTCATCAGGTCAGTCAGCGTCTATGGAGAGGAATAATGAATGGTCTCAGCATTTCTCTCTTCTTCAATTGCCCATTCTGGCCTCTTCCTCATCTCTTCACCTGCCCATCACTTACCCCTGGTGCCCTTCCTCCTTCCCTTTCTCCCATGACCCACATCCTCTCCTAACAGACCCTTCCCCCCCACTTCTTACTCTGGCATCTTCCCCCTTCCTTTCCTGTCCTGATGAAAGTTTCAGCCCCAAAATGTCGACCGTTTATTCATTTCCACAGATGCTGCCTGACCTGCTGAGTTCCTCCAGCATTTTGTGTGTGTTGCTCTGGATTTCCAGAATCTCCACTTCCATTCCCCATTCTGAATCCCCTCTCACCCCTTCCTTTCTCTTGAACTGCCCATCCCCTCTCCCTGGTGTCCCTCCTTCTTCCCTTTCTCCCATGGTCCACTCTCCTCTCCTATCAGATTCCGTCCTCTCCAGCCCTTTACCTTTTCAACCAATCACCTGTCTGGTAAAGACACTGCCCAGAGGAAAGCAATGGCAAACCAGTTCTGTAGAAAAATTTGCCGAGAACAATCATGGTCATGGAAAGACCACGTCATACGACACAGCTCAGAATGGACAATCTTCTATACCATCAGATTTCTGAATGAACCCTGAACATCAATTCATTATTCCTTTTCCTTTGCACAATTTGTTTATTGTGTAATTTATGGTAATTATTTATACGACATCCATCATTAAGGACCTCCATCACCCAGGCCATCCCCTGTTCTCATTGTTACCATCAGGGAGGAGGTACAGGAGCCTGAAGACACACACTCAGCGATTCAGGAACAGCTTCTTCCCCTCTGCCATCAGGGAGGAGGTACAGGAGCCTGAAGACACACACTCAACAATTCAGGTACAACTTCTTCCCCTCTGCCATCCGACTCTGAATGGATATTCAACCCATGAACACTACCTCACTACTTTTTAAAATTTTAATGTTTGCACTGCTTATTTAACTTTGATTTGCGAGCTATAGAGGTGGGGTGTAGAGGTTTTGCTGGCTGCTCGCCATGCAGTACCTTCTCTACACTCTGGCATTGTGGGGGCTGCAAAGAAAAGAGCCCCCAGGACTGTCACAGAGGCTGTTGAGCGAGCCTCCAGGTGGCCATGGATCAGCCGGTGTGACCCGTGGACCAGTGCTGCTGGGACACAAGCCGGGGACTGATCAGATTAAGGAAATGTGCATTATTATTAAGGAAATAATAAGGCTGTTGTCACGCAGGATTTCAAGTTCCCTCATATAAACTGGGACCTTCTTAGTGTAAGGGGTTTAGAGGGGGCAGAGTTTGTTAAGTGTATCTAGGAAGGTTTCTTAAATGAATATGTGGATAGTCCAACGAGAGGAAGGCTGTACTGGACCTGGTGTTGGGTAATGAGCCCGGCCAGGTGACTGACCGTCCAGTGGATGAGCAGTTAGGGAACAGTGACCAGAACTCCTTACCTTTCAGGATAGCTGTGGATAAAGATCTGCCTTCTGATCACTGATGGGATCGCTTTGATGTCGGAGAGGGGAGCGTGTGTGGCCAGGAGGATGTTCCTGAGGCTTTTATGCATTTTGGATATGGACGTGGATATGGATTTGGACTATGGACTTTTTCCCAGTCTTATAGTTTTCCACATTCATGATCTTTCTCACCTGTTGTGCAGGGGAGGGGGTGCTTGGGGTTGATGATCATGTTGCCTTGTTGTTATTCCTTTTTCTTGGTTTCGTGTCTATCTGGAGAAGAAGAATTTCACATACTTTGTATAAATTGATAATAAATGAACCTTCGTAGATTTTGAATCTTTTTTTGAAGATAGCTATAGATAGTTCTTTTTAGCTGGTACAGCACAACATTGTGGGCTGAATGGCCTGTTCCTGTGCTGCACTCTTCTATGTTCTATGTACTGCTGCCGCAAAGACATGACGTGCCGGCGATATTAAACCTGGTTCTGGTTCTGGATCTGTTCGATGTTCTACAAATTACAACGGCCCCTGAATGCTTGAGAGTCAAGATGTCCGAGCAAAGTATGGCTTTGAGGAACAATCTAAGCACCAAATCCAGGATTTGATTGAGTGGAAAATGTTCTTGTGCTCTTTATTTTTGTGAAGTGGGAAATTGATAGCAAGAATTGTGACAGGGGCAAAGAGGCAAGACCAGAACAAGAGTTAAAAAATGTTTTTGAGAAAACCGTTCGAGCTGTCTGATGGATTTTGATCATCACAGTTTTTATTTTCCAACCCGATAGTTGGTACAAGATATTAGTAGAGACTGCTGAGATCAATATTTCATGGTCCCTATATGTCTCATCAAACAGAAATACTCACAAATCACCCTGCTTTTCATTGACCGAGACTGGCTTGGAATAAACTAATTTTAAAATGTGTAAGTTTCCATGGTTTCTGACAAATTGCTATCGAATCTTGGAGTTTTGAACAAATAAAATCCTTAATGTATGCTATAAATCATCTCCTTCTTCCGAAATAAGTTTTACACCTGGAACACTTTTTCCATGATGCTTCAATGTTTAATTAATTGAGTCTTTACTTAAGAACATAAGGGGCAGGAGAAGGCCAAGTGGTCCATTTGCCAGCTAAGCCTTTCTCTTGGTGGCAGTTCCAACACCATCCTTTGATTCATAACGCTTTACAAAGAGTTTGTGTGTTTTCCCGCTGGTCGTGCGTGCTTCTCCCGGTGTTCCAGTTTCCTCCCACATCCCAAAGATGTACGGCTCGGCGGTAGTGAACTGTGGGCGTGCTACAGTCAGTGTAAAGGTCTCAGGCACATACAGCTCAGGTGCCTACGACTTTTGCACAGTACTGTATGTGTCAAGGCAGAGTGGAAAGCGAGTTTGTAAATCTGGTGGGAGCAAAGGATGTTGGGAATGGCGAGGGTGGAGCGCCGTGGGAGGGGTGGCAAAGAAGGAGTGTCAGGGGCAGGGTGGGTGCGAGTGCAGACACACCCAGCCCTGAGACACCAGGCAAGGTCATTTGATTCCAAACAATTGGTTTATTGATCATTACAGAATGTCTCTCTGGTGCTTCCCACTCCCTCCACTCTCCCTTCCCCTTTTCCCAACCATGATTCCCCTCTCCCTGCCCCCTTCCCACTCTCAGTCCACAATAGAGACCCAGATCAGAATCAGGTTTATCATCACTCACATATGTCATGAAATTTGTTCTTTTTTGTGGCAGCAGTACAGTGCCATACATAAAATTACTACAGTACTGTGTAAAAGTCTTTGGCACCCTAGTGATATATGTAACTGTTGCTCAATTCTGTAGACATCGTCCACTGCCTGAAAAAAGCTCTATAAGAATGGTTAAACTTACTTAAAGGCAAGAATGTACAAGGGGTGATTGATAAGTTCGTGGCCTAAGGTAGAAGGAGATGAGTTATTAACTTCAAACTTTCTGCATAATCACTCAAAGAGTTGAACTGCATGTGCGTTTAACGACAGCTGTATAACTCATCTCCTTCTACCTTAGGCCACGGTTATCAATCAGCCCTTGTCTTACTGACGGTACAAACCACTAATAAGAAGCTAATAATAAGGTGGTAATTTCAAAGGAGATGTGAGGGGTGTTTACATAACACGCAAGCCTGGCAGTACGATATGGAGACCAAGATGTTGCCCCTGTAACAGGCTCCCCCCCTTCACGAAACTGATGAATCCAAAGGAACGGCAGAGACCGATACAGTTTGGCACCAGCAGTGTCACTGGAGTTACCAGTCACCACTGAATTCAATGTAGGACTGACTTAGGGACTCCAGTCTGCATTTTCCCTCGGGGTTTACCACAGTATAGCCACAGGAGGCTTGAGTCAGAGTTTTCCTTCTCCTAGAGGAGCTGCCCACCACAGGTGACGAGCCCCGTCTGCCTGAAGCAACTGGCTTTAGGGCATCTGTGACCCATTTTTGTGTCACGGTCTGGTCCGAAGTCCTCATTTCGGTTCACGGTCCGGTCCGCGGACTCCGGGTCCTCCGACTGTCCCTCGTTTCGGCTTGGCCCATCTGTTGGCTGTGAATATAAGGGGCTCTGGGACTGAGTGTAGTTGGGGGGGTCGTCACCGTTCGCTCTGCTTGAAGTAACCCATAGGTGGAGGGCAAGTTCTTTCAAATAAGTTATGGATTTGGCTGTTCCATAGCCGCCGAGATTACCAAGCGCCTCGAGTCTTGAGGCCACCCCGGACTGAGTTCCCCCCCTGTCCCTGCCTCCGTGGGGTAAGCCAGGCCGGTTTGCCGTTACCCTACGGTTGGTTCTGTCCCTTCCTGTTCCTCACCTCCGTCGGGTTGTGCCCCGCGACCTGCCCGGGACTCCCGCGGCCCACCCAGGAGGCTAGCTCCAAGACCCCAGCTCTAGCCAAGCCTCAAGACCCCCAAGCCTCCAAGATCACCACGACCTCCACGAACGCCACGTCCTTGAGCTTTGTCCGGCCCTGTTCCTAGTACTTCAGTGTCTGCGTCCTGCATTTGGATCCATTCCCAACAGCCCCCGTATGACATTTTGCCCCTTCTCCTGTCAGTAGAAACAGTTCCGCCGGGCTTGGTAAGAAAGCATACGGTGCATTGGCCTTCATCAATCATGGGATTGAGTTTAAGAGCCGAGAGGTAATGTTGCAGCTATATAGGACCCTGGTCAGACCCCACTTGGAGTACTGTGCTCAGTTCTGGTCACCTCACTACAGGAAGGATGTGGAAACTGCCCAATGCGTCACTGACACCAGCCTACCTGCCATCAAGGGCAAATATACAGAAAGGTGCCGGAAAAGGACCAGTAACATCGTGAAGGATCCCACCCACCCTGCTCATGGACTGATCATCCCACTCCCATTAGGGAGGAGGCTACGTAGCATCCACACCAGGACCACCAGACTCAAAACCAGTTACCTTCCCCAGGCAGTGAGGCTGATCAACACCTCCACCCACTAACCCACCCCTCCACACCCCCACCACCACTACTTCATCATTTCATGTCAGAGTCAGTGTATTTACAGACACTTCCGTGCCGAGCGTCACTCTGTGGAAATACAGTACAGTGCAAAAGTCTCAGGCACAGATATATCACTAGGGTGACTAAGACTTTTACTGAGTACTGTATGTGTCAACGTGGAACGGAGAGTGAGTTTGTAAACCTGGCGGGAGCAAAGGAAGTTTGGAATGGCGAGGGTGGAGTGCCGTGGGAGGGGTGTGGTACAGGTGGCAGAGAAGGAGTGCCAGGGGTGGGTGCTGAGACGCCAGGCAAGGTCATTTGATTCAAACAATTGGTTTATTGATCACTACAGAATGTCTCTCTGGTGCTTCCCACTCCCTCCCCTCTCCCTTCCCCTTTTCCCAACCATGATTCCCCTCTCCCTGCCCCCTCCCCACTCTCAGTCCACAATAGAGACCCATATCAGAATCGGGTTTATCATCACTCACATACGTCATGAAATTTGTTTTTTTTTGTGCCAGCAGCATGGCAGCTCGTGCAGGCTGCCCCAGGACATGGCCGACAAGGTAAATGATGCTCTTCACGGTATGCTTAAATCTAATCCTTTCTCCGGTCTCTGGCTGGAATGAACTCAGTGGCTGAGTCCCCAGGATGGACGATTCCAGATTTTTACCAGCCTCCCTGTGAAGAACTTCCTCCTGTCCTGAGCCCTAAGTTCTGAGACTGGGATGCTGGTCATAGACGATCATCCTCCCTGCATCTGTGCACACCACTGACATGCCCAAGGACACCAAGGTTACTTTGGGCGAGCTGCAGAGTGTGAGGAGGGTTACCCGAGGATTCCGAAGGAAATAAATCAAAGTAAATTTATTATCAAAGAACATATACATCACCATGTCCAACCCTGAGGTTTGTTTTCTTGTGGGCATTCACGGTAAATACAAAAAAGCACAATAAAATTAATGAGAGACTGCACACAACAGAGACAGGCAAGCAACCGGTGTGCAAAACACACCAAACTGTGCAAATACAACAGAACTGAAATAATAATAATAAATATTGAGAACATGAGATGAAGAGTCCTTGAAAGTGAGGCTGTGTGTTGCAGGAAAAGTTTGTAGATTTATTTATTTAGAGATACAGTGCAGAATCTGCCCTTTGAGCAGCTCCCCCCACCCCCGACAACCCTGATTTAACCATAGCCTAATCGCAGGACAACTTACAATGTCCAGTTAACCCACTGCGGACTGCGGGAGGAAACCAGAGTTCCAGGGAAAAACGCACGCATTCCAAGGTGAGGGCATACAGAAACTCCTCACCGAGAAGAGGGGAGAGGGGAGGGAGTGGGAAACACCAGAGAGACATTCTGTAATGATCAATAAACCAATTGTTTGGAATCAAATGACCTTGTCTGGCGTGTCAGGGCTGGGTGTGTCTGCACCCCAACCCCTGGCACTCCCTCTCTGCCAACTGTCCCACACCCCTCCCACGGCGCTCCACCCTCGCCATTCCCACCATCCTTTGCTCCCATCTGACATATAAACTCACTTTCCGCTCCACGTTGCAGTACTGTGGAAAAAGGTCTGAGACAGTCCAAGGCTTTTGCGTCATACTGTAGCAGCTCAAAAGCTGTGGGAGGAAACTGGAACATCCAGGGAAATCAGAGAGAGCACAGACAGCACAGGGGGTTGGGGACTGATCTGCATTTCTGGACCCGAGATGAAACAGTCCTTTTAACCAGCTGCACCACGGTGTGCTCCCCATCAGCTGAATGGCCCTTCAGTGTCTTTGAAACTCTGAGCTGCCCCTCTGAGGGCATGAGCGAGCGCCTGATCAAAACCTGAACAAACTTCAAATTGAAAGCATTTGCTTGTCACTGCGATTTAATGGAAGCTAACAGCAGCAGTGTCCCTCCTTGTGGAGCTTGGCACTATGTGTTTCCGTGCAATGCTGTGGGGCCTACTGGCAAACGTGGAGAAGATGCTACCAGAGCTTAAAGTTCATTTAATTGTCATTCAACTATATGCATCAAATACAGGCAAACGAAACAGGTGCAAATTCAGTACCGACTGTCACACACAGCACACATCACATACAATTATGAAAGCAGAAAAAACAGCCACAAAAAATAATAATTTACAGTCCTGTGCCTAAGTCCTAGGCACATATATATCGCCAAAAGGTGCCTATGACATTTGCACAGTACTGTAGTAATTTATGTATTGCACTCTACTACTGCTGGAAAAAAACAACAGATCTCATGACCGATGATAAACCTGATTCTGATATGGGACTCTATTGTGGACTGAGAGTGGGAAGGGGGCAGGGAGAGGGGAATCATGGTTGGGAAAAGGGGAAGGGAGAGGGGAGGGAGTGGGAAGCACCAGAGAGACATTCTGTAATGATCAATAAACCAATTGTTTGCCTGGTGCCTCACAGCTGAGTGTATCTGCACTTGCGCTACCCCCCGCCCCTGGCACTCCTTCTCTGCCACCTGTCCCACACCCCTCCTGTGAAACTCCACCCTCACCATTCCCAATGTCCTTTGCTCCCGGCAGATTTGAAGATTCACTCTCCGCTCCAAGTTGACAAATACAGTCCTGTGCAAAAGGCTTAGGCACCCCAGCTATATACAGTATATGTGTTGAATTTTTTTGCACAATACTGTATATAAAAAATAATATTAACCCAAGTCCTTGAGTGTCACGGCTTGGAGACTGATGGTGCATGGATATTGTCCTGGAGCCACGACTCTGCAGGAACAAGCAGGCAGTAGTTCCACATCTCGTGCCGGTACAGACGCAGACAAACACAACCCAGTTTCTCATCCACCGACTGAAAGGACTGAAGATCGCTGATGTAAAGTCTGACTTAGCCAGTAACCGAAAAACAAAATTGAAAGGAAAGACCACCGACATTAATCAGCAAGCCAGGCAGCATCTTCAGAGAGAGAAACGCTGTAAACCTCTGAGCGATGGGAAAGGTCTTGACGGAGTGGGTATGGAGAGGGTATTTACTCTTATGGGACGAATCGAGAACAACTCATGTTTAAAAGTAAAGCTCACCCATTGAAATAATTATTTTCACCTGCACTGATCCTTTGGAAAAGTCAATAACCAGGGGTGTGTGGGGTCTCCAGTGAGGGGTCGCTCCTCTGGTGAAGGGGCTTATCATGTCATTCTGGGACAGCTCACTCACCTTTGAATTTCACTGGACACTCGGGTCTCACCCGTGGCTCCAGGTAGCTGTGTGCATGCAACAGCGGCCATACCCTGGTACACCACCTCGACAGGCGGGTTGAACCGGGTGAGGGCTGATAGAGGGCCTTGTACCCCAGTGAGATAGGGACATAGCTGTCAGCTCAGGCAGACTGGCAGTGAGATCTACAGTGAGATCCAACAGTCAGGAAGGCAGTTCTGCAACGCTCCGTCGAGAAAGAAAGGCATGACAAGACACAGGTGATGTCATGGTCACCCACTTCCTTCCTTTTCTCCTTCCCTCCTCTCCCCCTCACCCTTCCTGTCCACTGAGCCACACTGCCCAGCAACCCACCGATTTTGACCCTAGCCTAATCACGAGACAATTTACAATGACCAATCAACCTATTAACCAGGATGTCTTTGGGCTGTGTGAGGAAACCAGAGCACCTGGAGGAATTCCGCACACACAGGGGAAGGACATACAAGTTTTCTTACAGATGAAGCCAGAATTGAATTCCAAACTCCAACATGTTGAGCTGTAATATGGTCGCTCTACCCAAAGTGCCTGGGTTCAACTCCATCTGCCATTTCTCCAGCCAAATCGACATCTGATCTCTATCCCGCTTGTCTTCTACACTACTCACAACACTACCAATCTTCATATTGTCTACAAATTTACTAATCCATCCAGTTATGTTTTCACGTTGTCAGTACACACCAGCTGTGTGGTGAAAAAGACACAACTGCGCCTCTTTCACCTCAGACGGTTGAGCAAGTTTGGTATGGGCCCCAAAATCCCAAGGACTTCCTACAGGGGCACAATTGAGAGCATCCAGACTGGCTGCATCACTGCCCTGGTACGGGAACTGTACCTCCCTCAATCGCAGGACTCTGCAGAGAGTGGTGCGGACAGCCCAGCGCATCCGTAGTTGTGAACTTCCCGTGATTCAGGACATTTACAGACAGGTGTATAAAAAAGGCCCGAAGGATCATTGGGGACCCGAGTCACCCCAACCACAAACTGTTCCAGCTGCTACCATCCAGGAAACGGTACCGCAGCATAAAAGTCAGGACCAACAGGCTCCGGGACAGCTTCTTCCACCAGGCCATCAGCCTGATGAACTCACGCTGATTTGAGTGTACTCTATATTACATTGTCTGTTCTATTTATTATAAGTTTCTATGATTGCACATGGCACATATAGATGGAGACGTAACATAAAGATCTTTACTCCTCATGTATGTGAAGGATGTGAGAAATAAAGTCAATTCAATACATGAAACGCTGTTGCCCAGTCCGTCACAGGTAAAACTCTCCCCACCACTGAGCACACCTACAGGAAACGCTGCTGTAGGCATCGCCCGCCACCCAGGACATGCTCACTTCTCGCTGATGCTGTCAGTGATGCACCATCAATAACTCACTCTGAGACGTAAGAAGCGAGATATCGGTTTTTATTGACTGGAAGAATGAACAACACTACATCCTGGAGAATGAGGCCGGGCATCAGGCCTCAATCGCCTTTATACAGGGGTCTGTGGGAGGAGCCACAGGAGCAGTCAGCGGGGGGTCTGTGGGAGGAGCCACAGGAGCAGTCAGCGGGGGTCTGTGGGAGGAGTCACAGGAGCTGTCAGCAGGGGGTCTGTGGGAGGAGCCACAGGAGCAGTCAGCGGGGGTCTGTGGGAGGAGCCACAGGAGCAGTCAGCGGGGGTCTGTGGGAGGAGTCACAGGAGCAGTCAGCGGGGGGTCTGTGGGAGGAGCCACAGGAGCAGTCAGCGGGGGTCTGTGGGAGGAGTCACAGGAGCTGTCAGCAGGGGTCTGTGGGAGGAGCCACAGGAGCAGTCAGCGGGGGTCTGTGGGAGGAGTCACAGGAGCAGTCAGCGGGGGGTCTGTGGGAGGAGCCACAGGAGCAGTCAGCGGGGGTCTGTGGGAGGAGTCACAGGAGCTGTCAGCAGGGGGTCTGTGGGAGGAGCCACAGGAGCAGTCAGCGGGGGTCTGTGGGAGGAGCCACAGGAGCAGTCAGCGGGGGTCTGTGGGAGGAGTCACAGGAGCAGTCAGCGGGGGGTCTGTGGGAGGAGCCACAGGAGCAGTCAGCGGGGGTCTGTGGGAGGAGTCACAGGAGCTGTCAGCAGGGGTCTGTGGGAGGAGCCACAGGAGCAGTCAGCGGGGGTCTGTGGGAGGAGCCACAGGAGCAGTCAGCGGGGGTCTGTGGGAGGAGTCACAGGAGCAGTCAGCAGGGGTCTGTGGGAGGAGCCACAGGAGCAGTCAGCAGGGGGTCTGTGGGAGGAGCCACAGGAGGAGTGGGTCTGTGGGAGGAGCCACAGGAGCAGTCAGCGGGGGTCTGTGGGAGGGGCCACAGGAGCAGTCAGCGGGGGGGGTCTGTGGGAGGAGCCACAGGAGCAGTCAGCGGGGGTCTGTGGGAGGAGCCACAGGAGCTGTCAGCAGGCGGTCAGTGGGAGGAGCCACAGGAGCAGTCAGCAGGGGGTCAGTGGGAGGAGCCACAGGAGCAGTCAGCGGGGGGTCTGTGGGAGGAGCCACAGGAGGAGTCAGTGGGGGGGGGTCTGTGGGAGGAGCCACAGGAGCAGTCAGCAGGGGGTCAGTGGGAGGAGCCACAGGAGCTGTCAGCGGGGGGTCTGTGGGAGGAGCCACAGGAGCAGTCAGCAGGGGGTCAGTGGGAGGAGCCACAGGAGCAGTCAGCGGGGGGTCTGTGGGAGGAGCCACAGGAGCAGTCATGGGGGGGGTCTGTGGGAGGAGCCACAGGAGCAGTCAGCGGGGGGTCTGTGGGAGGAGCCACAGGAGCAGTCAGCAGGGGGTCAGTGGGAGGAGCCACAGGAGCAGTCAGCGGGGGGTCTGTGGGAGGAGCCACAGGAGGAGTCAGTGGGGGGGGGGTCTGTGGGAGGAGCCACAGGAGCTGTCAGCAGGGGGTCAGTGGGAGGAGCCACAGGAGCAGTCAGTGGGGGGTCTGTGGGAGGAGCCACAGGAGGAGTCAGCGGGGGGGGGTCTGTGGGAGGAGCCACAGGAGCTGTCAGCAGGGGGTCAGTGGGAGGAGCCACAGGAGCAGTCAGCGGGGGGTCTGTGGGAGGAGCCACAGGAGGAGTCAGTGGGGGGGGTCTGTGGGAGGAGCCACAGGAGCTGTCAGCAGGGGGTCAGTGGGAGGAGCCACAGGAGCAGTCAGCAGGGGGTCTGTGGGAGGAGCCACAGGAGCAGTCAGCAGGGGGTCTGTGGGAGGAGCCACAGGAGCAGTCAGCAGGGGTCTGTGGGAGGAGCCACAGGAGCAGTCAGCAGGGGTCTGTGGGAGGGGCCACAGGAGGAGTCAGCAGGGGTCTGTGGGAGGAGCCACAGGAGGAGTCAGCAGGGGTCTGTGGGAGGAGCCACAGGAGCAGTCAGCAGGGGTCTGTGGGAGGGGCCACAGGAGCAGTCAGCAGGGGTCTGTGGGAGGAGCCACAGGAGCAGTCAGCAGGGTCTGTGGGAGGAGCCACAGGAGCTGTCAGCAGGGGGTCTGTGGGAGGAGCCACAGGAGCAGTCAGCAGGGGGTCTGTGGGAGGAGCCACAGGAGCAGTCAGCAGGGGGTCTGTGGGAGGAGCCACAGGAGCAGTCAGCAGGGTCTGTGGGAGGAGCCACAGGAGGAGTGGGTCTGTGGGAGGAGCCACAGGAGCTGTCAGCAGGGGGTCTTTGGGAGGAGCCACAGGAGCAGTCAGCAGGGTCTGTGGGAGGAGCCACAGGAGGAGTGGGTCTGTGGGAGGAGCCACAGGAGCTGTCAGCAGGGTCTGTGGGAGGAGCCACAGGAGGAGTGGGTCTGTGGGAGGAGCCACAGGAGCTGTCAGCAGGGGGTCTTTGGGAGGAGCCACAGGAGCAGTCAGCAGGGGTGGGGTCTGTGGGAGGGGCCACAGGAGCAGTCAGCAGGGGTCTGTGGGAGGAGCCACAGGAGCAGTCAGCAGGGGTCTGTGGGAGGAGCCACAGGAGCAGTCAGCAGGGGGTCTGTGGGAGGAGTCACAGGAGCAGTCAGCGGGGGGTCTGTGGGAGGAGCCACAGGAGGAGTCAGTGGGGGGGGGTCTGTGGGAGGAGCCACAGGAGCTGTCAGCAGGGGGTCAGTGGGAGGAGCCACAGGGGCAGTCAGCAGGGGGTCTGTGGGAGGAGCCACAGGAGCAGTCAGCAGGGGTCTGTGGGAGGAGCCACAGGAGCAGTCAGCAGGGTCTGTGGGAGGAGCCACAGGAGGAGTGGGTCTGTGGGAGGAGCCACAGGAGCAGTCAGCAGGGGGTCTGTGGGAGGAGCCACAGGAGGAGTGGGTCTGTGGGAGGAGCCACAGGAGCAGTCAGCAGGGTCTGTGGGAGGAGCCACAGGAGCTGTCAGCAGGGGGTCTGTGGGAGGAGCCACAGGAGCAGTCAGCAGGGGGTCTGTGGGAGGAGCCACAGGAGCAGTCAGCAGGGGGTCTGTGGGAGGAGCCACAGGAGCAGTCAGCAGGGTCTGTGGGAGGAGCCACAGGAGCTGTCAGCAGGGTCTGTGGGAGGAGCCACAGGAGGAGTGGGTCTGTGGGAGGAGCCACAGGAGCTGTCAGCAGGGGGTCTTTGGGAGGAGCCACAGGAGCTGTCAGCAGGGTCTGTGGGAGGAGCCACAGGAGGAGTGGGTCTGTGGGAGGAGCCACAGGAGCAGTGGGTCTGTGGGAGGAGCCACAGGAGCAGTGGGTCTGTGGGAGGAGCCACAGGAGCAGTCAGCAGGGGTCTGTGGGAGGAGTCACAGGAGCAGTCAGCAGGGGTCTGTGGGAGGAGCCACAGGAGCAGTCAGCGGGGGTCTGTGGGAGGAGCCACAGGAGCAGTCAGCAGGGGTCTGTGGGAGGAGCCACAGGAGCAGTCAGCAGGGGTCTGTGGGAGGAGCCACAGGAGCTGTCAGCAGTGGGTCTGTGGGAGGAGCCACAGGAACAGTCAGCAGGGGTCTGTGGGAGGAGCCACAGGAGCAGTCAGCAGGGGTCTGTGGGAGGAGCCACAGGAGCTGTCAGCAGGGGGTCAGTGGGAGGGGTCACAGGAGCAGTCAGCGGGGGTCTCTGGGAGGGGCCACAGGAGCAGTCAGCAGTGGGTCTGTGGGAGGGGCCACAGGAGCAGTCAGCAGGGGTCTCTGGGAGGGGCCACAGGAGCAGTCAGCAGGGTCTGTGGGAGGGGCCACAGGAGCAGTCAGCGGGGGTCTGTGGGAGGGGCCACAGGAGCAGTCAGCGGGGGTCTGTGGGAGGAGCCACAGGAGCAGTCAGCGGGGGGTCTGTGGGAGGAGTCACAGGAGCAGTCAGCGGGGGTCTGTGGGATGAGCCACAGGAGCAGTCAGCGGGGGTCTGTGGGAGGAGCCACAGGAGCAGTCAGCAGGGGTCTGTGGGAGGAGCCACAGGAGCAGTCAGCAGGGGTCTGTGGGAGGAGCCACAGGAGCAGTCAGACAGGTATATGTAGTTCACCACAGTCAGGAAGAGGTACGGGGGTCTCAGGACTCACACCACCAGGTTCAGGAACAGTTATTACCCTCAACCATCAGGCTCTTGCCCCAGAGTGGATAACTTCACTCAACTTCAATTGCCCCATCATTGAAATGTACCCACTACCACTTTCCGGGACTCTTCAGCTCATGTTCTCAACCTTTAATCACAAACAAGAGAAAATCTGCAGATGCTGGAAATCCGAGTCTCTCACTCACTCACACACACACACACACACTCACACACACACACACACACACACACACACACACACACACACACACACACACACGCACACACACACACGCACACACACACACACGCACGCACACACACACACACACACACACACACACACACACACACACACACACACACACACACACACACACACACACACACACACACACACAACGCTGGAGGAACTCGGCAGGCCAGGCAGCATCTGTGGAAAAGAGTAAACAGTCAATGTTTCATCCTGCTGAGTTCCTCCAGCACTTCGTGTGTGTCTCAAAATTTAATGTTTATTTATTTGTTATTACAGTTTCTTTGTTTTACTATTTGCAGTTTGTTGTCTCCTGCACTGTGGCTGTGATGCCCAAGTTGGTGTGCTCTTTCATTGATTCTGTTATGTTATTATTCTCTGGATTTATTGAGTATGCCCACAAGAAGATGAATCTCAGGGTTGTGTAAGGTGACATATATGTACTTTGATAGTAAATTGGCTTTGAACTTTGAACTTTCAAGTAGGTTAAAAGGTCGGCACAACATAGTGGGCCGAAGGGCCTGTATTGTGCAGACCTTTTCTATATTCTATGTTCTAACACAATGCAAGCTAATGAAAGTTAAGAGCAGTTCATGTTGGAATCTTTGATTACAGGAGTTAAAGATTCATTAGCGATGCTGCAGGTATAAGGAAATCTGATTTTCTGTGGTGGTGAATAAATTCACCAAGTGGGGGGGGGGGGATGAATAAGTAACTGTACTGTGTGAGGAATAATAATTGGGTCTCAATGTGCTTATGTGCTTGCTGTGACAGGAGTTATCAATATTCATAACTCTCAGCACACACACTAACTGGTGACAATGAGTGGCTCTGCTGAACTACTTGTGAAGGTGCTCAGTGTTTCTGACCATAATAATTGAAGGTTATAAAACTTAGGAATAGAATTGGGCCATTCAGCCCATCGAGCCTACTCCTCTATTTCATCATGGCTGATCTATTTCCCTCTCGACTCTGTTCTCCTGGTTTCTTCCCATAACTGCGCTAAGGTTGGGCAGGGTGGGTAAGCCGAGGGCACTTCCTCGTATGGGGTATTCCACTGAACCTTTATAAGACACTGGTGAGGCCTCACTTGGAGTACTGTGAGCAGTTTTGGGCCCCTTATCTAAGAAAGGATGCACTGACATTGGAGGGGGGAGGTCAAAGGAGATTCATGACAATGATCCCGGGATTGAAAGGCTTGTCATATGAGGAGCGTTTGATGGCTCTGGGCCTGAACTCACCGGAACTCAGAAGAACGAGGGGGATCTCATTGAAACCTATCGAATATTGAAAGGCCTCGAAAGAGAGGATGTCAAGACGATGTTTTCTGTGTTGGGGGGGATTCCATGACCAGGGGGCACAACCTTGGAAGAGAGGGACGTCTGTTTAGAATGGAGATGAGGAGGATTTCTTTAGCCAGAGGGTGGTGAATCTGTGGAATTTGTTGCCACAGGTGAAGGCCAAGACTTTGGATATATTTAAGGCAGAGGTTGATACATTCTTGATTAGTCAGGGCATGAAAGGATACGGGGAGAAGGCAGGAGATCGGGGCTGAGAGGGAAAATGGATCAGCCATGATGAAATGGTGAAGCAGACTCAATGGGCCAAATGGCCTCATTCTGCTCCTATATCTTATGGCAAAACAAACAGGTGTGGGGAAAGGTCAGTGTTTAAAAACCGAAAGTTATGAACATCGATTTCTCTAACTTTTGGTTATTTCTTGAACTTTTGGTAATTTCCACCCCTGCCCATCCTGGACCACAATCTTTCTTTGATTCCAAACATCAGCCCCAGCACTTGTCTGGTCAAGAGAGGTTACATCACGGTTGTCCAGGTGAGCTAAGGATATGCAGATCATAATGTCCAGGGTTGGAAACACACACAAAAAGTACAGGAACTCAGAATCAATGGAAATGAACAAACAGTCGACGTTTCGGGCCGAGACCCTCCATCAGGACTGGAAAGGAAGCGAGAAGAAGCCAGAATAAGAAGGTGGGGGGTGGGGGTGGGTAGGGGAAGGAAGACCAGCTGGCAGGTGATAGGTGAGGGGGCGTAATATAGGTAGATGGGGAAGGGGCTGGATGAAGTAAGAAGCTGGGAGGTGATAGGTGGGATAGGCAAAGGGCTGGAGAAGAAGGAATCTGATAGGAGAGGTGAGTGGGCAATAGGAGAAAGGGAAGGGGGAGGGGGAAGACCCACGAGAAAGTGACAGGCAGGCGAGTAGTGAAAGGTCAGAGTGGGGAATGGAGGGATGGGGGGGAAGTATTTGTTCACAGGCAGGAGAAATCGATATTCATCCCATCAGGTCACTTACCTTAACCCTAACCCTAGTTTTTGGACTGTGGGCGGAACCTTGTGGTCACGGGGTGAACGTCCTTACCGACAGTGGAGGGAATTGAACCCCTGTCATTGCCACTGTAAAGAGACAAACTCGCCATCCCGTCCCTCTGTTCCACCTCTCCCTGGTGATTATCCAGTCCTGCTCGATTATAGGAGAGATCGTTCAACTCTTTTATCTTAACACTGTAATTAAGGCTCCTTGGCAAGTTTTGACAGCGGCTGTCGCTTGGACTCACCAGGTGACGAGATAACTGGGTAATGAGATTGTTAGCACGGATAAGCCCAGGTACTGTGGCTGTGTGCCCAGTTAGCACAGACTAGACTGGTGATTCTGACAGACACCGTCAGTCTGACAAGATTCAAGATCGTTTAATGTTATTTCCAGTACACAAGTGTAAAGCAGAATGGAATAATTTTTACTCCAGATCTGTTAGAGCACAAAAAAACATAATATGATAAAGAACACAATAATAATAAAAAAACACCATAACTATAAATACGTAAGATAGGTTATATAAACAGATTGATTGTGTGTCCATAAAGTGACGCTCAGCACAGGAGTGTCTGTACATAAGGTGACTCTGACAGGAAATGATGAAGTAGTGGTGGTTGGGGGTGTGGAGGGGTGGGTTAGTGGGTGGAGGTGTTGATCAGCCTCACTGCTTGGGGAAAGTGACTGTTTTTGAGTCTGGTGGTCCTGGTGTGGATGCTACGTAGCCTCCTCCCTGATGGGAGTGGGACAAACAGTCCATGAGCCGGGTGGGTGGGATCCTTCACAATGTCATTGGCAAATTGTTCTTGGCAAATTTTTCTACAGAAGTGGTTTTCCATTGCCTTCTTCTGGGCAGTGTCTTTACAAGACGGGTGACCCCCAGCCATTATCAATACTCTTCAGAGATTGTCTTCCCGGCGTCAGTGGTCGCATAACCAGGACCCCTCATTTTAGCCATTTCTGCCCTGGGTAAAAGTCTCTGACTGCCCACTCTATCTATGCCTCTTATCATCTTATACACCTCTATCAAATCATCTCTCAATCTCCTTCGCTTCAAAGAGCAAAGCCCAGCTCACTCAACCTATCCTCACAAGACATGCTCTGTAATCCAGGCAGCATCCTGGTGAATCTCCTCTGGACCCTCTCTAATCCAAGCAGCATCCTGGTAAATCTCCTCTGGACCATCTCTAATCCAGGCAGCATCCTGGTAAATTTCCTCTGGACCCTCTCTAATCCAGGCAGGATCCTGGTGAATCTCCTATGGACCCTCTCTAATCCAAGCAGCATCCTGGTAAATTTCCTCTGGACCCTCTCTAATCCAGGCAGCATCCTGGTAAATCTCCTCTGGACCCTCTCTAATCCAGGCAGCATCCTGGTGAATCTCCTCTGGACCCTCTCCAATCCAGGCAGCCTCCTGGTAAATCTCCTCTGCACCCTCTCTAATCCAGGCAGCATCCTGGTGAATCTCCTCTGGACCCTCTCTAATCCAAGCAGCATCCTGGTAAATCTCCTCTGGACCCTCTCTAATCCAGGCAGCATCCTGGTAAATTTCCTCTGGACCCTCTCTAATCCAGGCAGCATCCTGGTGAATCTCCTCTGCACTCTCTCTAATCCAGGCAGCATCCTGGTAACTCTCCTCTGCACCCTCTCTAATCCAGGCAGCATCCTGGTAAATCTCCTCTGCACCCTCTCTAATCCAGGCAGCATCCTGGTGAATCTCCTCTGGTCCCTCTCCAATCCAGGCAGCCTCCTGGTAAATCTCCTCTGCACTCTCTCTAATCCAGGCAGCATCCTGGTCAATCTCCTCTGGACCCTCTCTAATCCAGGCAGCATCCTGGTAACTCTCCTCTGCACCCTCTCTAATCCAGGCAGCATCCTGGTAAATCTCCTCTGCACCCTCTCTAATCCAGGCAGCATCCTGGTAAATCTCCTCTGGACCCTCTCTAATCCAGGCAGCATCCTGGTAAATCTCCTCTGGACACTCTCTAATCCAGGCAGCATCCTGGTGAATCTCCTCTGCACCCTCTCTAATCCAGGCAGCATCCTGGTGAATCTCCTCTGCACCCTCTCTAATCCAGGCAGCATCCTGGTGAATCTCCTCTGCACCCTCTCTAATCCAGGCAGCATCCTGGTAAATCTCCTCTGCACCCTCTCTAATCCAGGCAGCATCCTGATAAATCTCCTCTGCACCCTCTCTAAAGCTTCCACATCCTTCCTACAATGAGGTGACCAAGGAGGCCTGCAGCAGTTCAATTCTGAAAGACTACAGAGGAAGGCTACGAGGATGTTGCCAAGACCTGAGGACCTAAGGTAGACAGAAAGCTTGAATAGGTTAAGACTTTATCCTCTGGAGCTCAGCAAAATGAGGGGAGATGTGATTGAGGTTACCAAAACTACGAAGGGTATAGATAGGATAAATGCAAGGTGGTGGGGTGGAGATACGTCTCTACCAAAGAAGGTGTAAGACACTCCTTCCCTCCACTAGCCTGCAGGCCACTCTTGGTGTAGCATCTGCTCAGCCAGCACCCCCCGCCCCGATCAGGATAACGTAAAGCCATGGGAGCAGGGGTGGAGTATACCACAAGCCCTGATGATATAACCACCTATGCCAGGTAGACGGTCTCTGAAGAGTATCGATGATGGCCGGGGTCACCATCTTGTAAAGATACTGCCCAGAAGAAGGCAATGGCAAACCACCTCTGTGGAAAAATTTGCCAGAAACAATCAGTGCAACCATGATCACCCATGTCATATGTCAAGGCACATAATGAATGAATGAAATGCAAGTGGGCTTTTTCCACTGAAGTCAGGTAGACTGGAACCTGAGGTCATGGGTTAAAGGTGAAAGGTGAAATGTCTGAGGGGAACCTGAGGCAGACCTCTTCGCTCAGAGGCTGGTGAGAGTGTGGAACGAGCTGCCAGTGGATGCAGAGCCGATTTCAACATTTAAGAGAAGTTTGGCTAGGTACGTGGGTGGGAGGGGTGTGGAGGCCTATGGTGCAGGTCAATGGGAGTGGGCAGCTTCAATGGTTCAGCACAGAGTGGATGGGCCGAAGGGCCTGTTTCTGTGCTATACTTATCTATGATTCTCTTCAGTCTCATCCACTACCTCACTTCACCACCACCCCCATCAACCCCCCCCCCCAAGATTCTTCCAGTCACATACACCCTGGGGAACCACCAACCTGCCAGTCTTTGCGATGTGGGACAAAACTGAAGCTCTCATCATGAGTCTGATGAAAGGTCTCAGCCTGAAATGTCGACTGTTTCTTCATTTCCATAGACGCTGCATTTTGTCATTGGTCCTCAGGGTTTCCAGCATCCGCAGAATTTCTTGTGGTTATGGTCACAGGGACACCTCACACACACATCGCCATAGGTTGGCGTTGAACCAGATTCTTTGCTAGTTATGCCGCTGGGGGTGTCTCCCACACTGTGTGTGCAACCCCTGTCTGTCGGGGGGGCGGTGTTGTGGGGTCAGAAGGTGCTGCTGCTGGAGACTGGGAGGCATTTTCCTGCATTTCTTCCCCCTTTCTCAGGGGCTGAAATAACTTGTGTGTGTGTGGGTGTGAGAGAGAAAGAGAGATTGTATGTGTGTATGAGAGAGAGAAGTGTGTGTGTGAGTGTGTGAGAGAGAATTTGTGTGTGTGTGCGTGTATGTGTGTGTTTGTGTGCGCGTGCGTGCGTGCGTGTGTGTATATGCACACACATGCATTTGTGTGCTGGACTCTGATCCTAGGCTCCTGCACCAAGCAGTCAGCTCCAGCAACTTTCTACAGGTGTACCATGGAGAGCATTCTACCAGATTGCATCTCCATCTGGTATGGTGGGTGGGGGGCACTACACAGGATCAAATTAAGCTGCAGAGAGTTGTCAACTCAGCCAGCCCCATCGTGGGCACAAACCTCCCCCAGCATTGAGGATGCCTTCAAAAGGCGATGCCTCGAAAAGGCAGCACCCATCATTAAAGACCCCCATCACCCTGGACATGCCCTCTTCTCATTGCTACCGTCAGGGAGGAGATACAGGAGCCTAAAGACACACACTCAACTTTTTTAGAAACACCTTCTTCCCTCCACCATCAGGTTTCCAAATGGTCCCCGAACCCATGAACACGACCTCGATATTCTTTGTCCTCTTTTTTCACTATTTATTTTTATGTATTTCTTATTGTAACTTATAGTAATTTTTTGCATGCATTGCAGCGTACTCCTGGTGTAAAACAGATTTCATCACATATGCCAGTGATAATAAATCTGATTTTGATTCTGATTCTGAAGTTCGAACAGTGTGTGAATTCAGAGTCTGCTGAGCCATCCTTCGAAATGATAAGAGGATGTCCCTTTCCAAAATGTCTTGTTGAGTTATTCCCAGAGTGGTGCAAACGCCCGATCTCGAGTCAATATTAATGATCTGAAACTGCTGATTGTACTCGAGGAGACTCGGTGCTCTCGCTAAAGCTGAGCCTGTCTCCCCAACTGTGACCAATCAGTTCACGGTGATAGGCGTCCCTTCTCTTTACTGAGCTCACTTGAGGGTTATTGACTGTGAGCTATGAACTTTCTGCAGCTTGGCAAGTCAGCAGAATTCAAACATATTGGCGAGGCATCCACAGAGTTTGATTAATTGCTTTTTGAAAGTGACCGAGGGACCACTGAATCAGGCAGACTGGTGGGCAGCTAATTACAGTGTTAGATCATCTGTAAACAGCATCTCAACCTTTACACTTTAATCATCAGCTGTGCTTCAAAATGTACCAATGACCCCGGTTCAATTCCCACCCCCGCCCGTAAGGGGCTTGTACATTCTCCCTGTGATTCTATGAGTTTCCTCCAGGTGCTGTGCTCTCCTCCCACAGTCCAAAGACACACCGGTTGGTACGATACTTGGCCATTGTAAGCTGTCCCTTGGTTAGGCTAGGGTTAAATCGAGGGTTGCTGGGGGGCATGGCTTGTTGTTCTGGAAGGGCCAGTTCCACGCTGTATCTCAATGAAGATGGAAATAGATAGACAAACAGACGGACTGATAGATAGATAGTTAGATACACAGATAGATACATAGACAGACAGATAGCTAGATAGACAAATAGACAGACAGGTAGATAGATACATAGACTTACAGACAGATAGGTAAGTAGATAGATAGATAGATAGATAGACAGGCAGACAGAGACAGGCAGACAGACAGATAGATAAACAGAATCTGAATGAGGGTCATTATCACTGACATATGTCATGAAATTTGTTGTTTTGAGGTAGCAGTACATTGTAAGACGTAAAAAAACTATAAATTATAATAAGAAATATATGCCATGCATTTTAAAAATTAAGTAATTAATGCAAAACAGAGGAAAAAGTAGTGAGGTAGTGTTCACGGGTTCAATGTCCATTCAGAAATCTGATTACAGAGGGGAAGAAGCTGTTCCTGAATCGTCGAGTGTGTGTCTTCAGGCTCCTGTACCTCCTCCCTGATGGCAGAGGGGAAGAAGCTGTTCCTGAATCATCGAGTGTGTGTCTTCAGGCTCCTGTACCTCCTCCCTGATGGCAGAGGGGAAGAAGCTGTTCCTGAATCGTCGAGTGTGTGTCTTCAGGCTCCTGATGGTAGTAATGAGAAGAGGGCATGTCCCGGGTGGTGGGGGTCCTTAAAGATGGATTCCTCTTCTTGAGGCATTGCCTTTTGAAGGGAAGCCTGCTGCTGGGGAGGATGGTGCCCATGATGGAGCTGGTTCTAACCTTCCCAGACTGTGGGAATACCGAAACTGAAAAAGAAATTCTGAAAGGCCCTGCTGAGCAAAAGTCTCAGGCACACATATCGAGCGAGGGTGTCTAAGGCATTTACACAGTACAGTATTTATCAATGTGGAGCGGACAGTGAGGTTATTGTGGTGAACTACATATACCTGTCTGGACTGCTCCTGTGGCTCCTCCCACAGACCCCTGTATAAAGGCAATTGAGGCCTGTTGCCCAGCCTCATTCCCCAGGATGTAGTGTTGTTCTTTCTTCCAGTCAATAAAAGCCGATACCTCGCTTCTTACGTCTCAGAGTGAGTTATTGATGGTGCATCAGTTATAAATCTGACAGGAGCAAAGGATGTTGGGAATGATGAGGGTGAAGAACCATGGGAAGGGTGGGGACAGGTGGCAGAGAAGGAGTGCTGGGGGTGGGGAGGTGTGGGTGCAGACACACCCACCCCTGAGACACCAGGCAAGGCCATTTGTTTCCAAACAATTGGTTTATTGATCATTACAGAATGTCTCTCTGGTGCTTCCCACTCCCTCCCCTCTCCCTTCCTCTTTTCCCAACCATGATTCCCCTCTCCCTGCCCCCTTCCCACTCTCAGTCCACAATAGAGACACAGATCAGAATCAGGTTTATCATCACTCACATTTGACATGAAATTTGTTTTTTTTTTGCAGTTGTACAGTGTAATACTGTATGGTATATGGTTGAGGAGAAGAGAAGGGGGAAATGGAAAAAGATAGAAGTTGGGGGGGGGGGAATGATCAGAAGTCAGAGAAGTCGATGTTCAGCCTCGACGAGGCTTTGCAGTGCATCAGTGAGTGGTTAACGTGATAACAGAAGTAGTGTGTTCCGCTCTGCTCTCTCCAAGCGCAGATGAGAAATGGCAGTGGTTCAGAAACCAACGTTTGCATTAGGATTTAAATCTCAATAACAGACTGTGTGTGTGTGTGTTCTGACTGAAAGTGGTTCTGCCCTCACAGTTCATTAGTCAAGAGGGCACATGGCTAGTGACTAGTGGCTGCGTCCAGTGATGTGACTGAACAAAACAGATCAGAGTACAGCCCCTTCGGCCCACGACGTTGTGCTGACCTTTTAACCTACACCAAGATCAGTCTAACCGTCCCTCCCCCAAATGCCTCAATTCTTCTATCATCACGTTGGTGACAGAAGCTTTACCCACTGATATTTATTTTCTGTAGAGATACCGTATGGAACAGGCCCTTCCGGCCCACAGAGCCTCACCACCCAGTAACGCATCGATTTAACCCGAGCCTAATCACGAGACAACTTACAACGATCGATGAACCTACTAACTGGCACATCTTTGGACTGTGCGAGGAAACCGGAGACACGGAGGAAACCCACGTGGTGACGTGGAGAATTGATTACAGATGATGCAGAAAGTGAAATCTGAACCCAAAGCCCTAAGCTGTGGGAGGAGAGCTTCAGATGAACTGGTTTAGAGAATGCAGAAGAGTGATCGTAGCCCTGGCATAGTCATACGCTACCATGGCGTCCAATACCCCCACTACCAGGTGGACAGAACGGTTCATCGTTACCTCCAGGACAGGTTTCTTTTATTCCACTTGGCCCCGATCTGAACGTCTCTTTTCCTGCCGCCCCCCTCCACGCCGGAGATGTCAGGCAGGGAACAGCGCAGAGTCTTCATCGGCGACCGCGTGTCCTCGTCTACGATTCAAATAGGTCACAGGTCGCCTCGTCACAAAGGACAGAACAAATAGGGTGAAGTCACGATGCCCGCAGCCAGTTCCCGCTCACCGAATCGCATTCATTCCCCGCAAACCCCATCAACCCTCTCCACAATGAATTCAGCGATGAACAGGAAGGGGTAGAGCTGAGTTTCAACCAGGCAAGCTTCTCAGGGGATCAGCGTAAGCCAGGAGAAATGAGGAAATGGGAGATGGAAAAACACATCAATATTCAAAATACTGGTTTATTTTCAAACACAAGAGATTGTGCAGATTCTGGAAATCCAGACCAACACATGCTCACTATGCTGGAGGAACTCAGCAGGTCAGGCAGCATCTACGGTGGGAATAACCAGTTCTGATGAAGGGTTTCGGTCCAAAACATTGACTGCTTATCTCCCTCCGCAGATGCTGCCTGACCTTCTGAGCTCTTCCAGCACTGCTCTTTGTTACTCTCAATTATATTCTTTTTGTTTCAAGTTGTTAAACTTCAAAATAAAGTTTATTGTCAGAGTATATATATGTCACCATATACAACCCTGAGGTTCATTTTCCTGCGGGCAGACTCAGCAAATCTCTAGAATAGTGACTATAACAGGATCAGTGAAAGATCAACCAGAGTGCAGAAGACAACAAACTGTGTAAATGCAAATATAAATAAATAGCAATAAATAACGAGAACATGAGACAGTGAGACAGTCCTTAAAGTGAGATCATTGGTTGTGGGAATATCTCAATGCAATGGTAGATGGGTGATGGGTAGTAACTGTTCCTGAACCTGGTGGTGTGAGTCCTGAGGCTCCTGTACCTTCTACCTGATGGCAGCAGAGAGAAGAGAGCATGTCCTGGGTGGTGGGATTCTCTGATGATGGATGCTGCTTTCCTGCGACAGCATTTCATGTGGCTGTGCTCGGTAGCTTACATATTAAATTTAGATATGAAAGGTATAGCAAGAAAATCTTGCAATAACATCATTGCGCTTTGCAACAGAGTACTGAAACTTGAGAAATATTGAAGATCTGCTTGCAAAAGAGGACTGAAATTTATTTGAAATTCTGTAAATACACACCTGCATTAGCATCTTACTTTCAAAATGTCACAGTGTCTTTGTTTAATAAAAAAATAAAGGCTCCTAATTTCCCAAGAGATATCCAATATGTTATGTAGTCCCAGTAACTCAGCCTGCTGCCCACTGAGCCTGTGATTCTACTCACCCTGATTCCCCTTCATATCTGGTATGCCTTATCTCAAGCTTTAAGGTCTGAAAATCCTGCAAACGTAGTGGATAACAGCAGAGTCTACCACAGGTAAAGCTCTCCCCACCATCGAGCACATCTACATGGACTGCTGTCACAAAATAGCAGAATTCATCATTAGAGACCCCCAGCACCCAGGGCATGCTCTCTTCTGCCATCAGAGAGGAGATACAGGAGCCTCAGGACTCGCACCACTAGATTCAGGAACAGTTATTACCCCTCAACCAGCAGGAAGGAGGTGCAGGAACCTCAGGACTCACACCGCCTAGTTCAGGAACAATTACTACCTCTCAACCATCAGGAAGGAGGTACAAGAGCTTCAGGACTCACATCACCAGGTTCAAGGACAGTTATTACCCCTCAACCATCAGGCTCTTGAACCAAAGGGGATAACTTCACTCAACATCACTTGCCCCATCACTGAACTGTTCCCACAACCTATGGACTCACTTTCAAGGACCCTTCATCTCAGAGTCTCAATGTTTATTGCTTATTTACTTATTATTATTACCATTATTTCTTTCTTTTTGTATTTGCACAGTTTGTTATCTTTTACACACTGATTGTCTGCCCTGTTGGTGCTGACTTTCATTGATCTTATTACTGTTATTGGATTTATTGAGAGTACCCACAGGAAAATGAATCTCAGGGTTGTATATGGTGATATATATGTACTTTGATAATAAATTTACTTTGAACTTTCTCATTCTATTTTGCTAGTACGTTCAGTGGCCACTTTATTAGGTACACCTGCGTTGGTTGTCCATTGATTTTGACAATGATGGGAACCTGTGCAGGAAAGCTTTGAAGTGATAAAGCCATTGCTCTGGGGCAGTTCCGTTCTCTGGACCTCAGAAGCCCTATCCAGTGGAACAAGTGATCTTTACAACTGACGACCTCCTCGGTTGCACTGGGTGGCCTTGAGATCCTCTGTGGCCTGGCACGCCCTTGGCTCCCCGTGAAGCGTTGCGGAATTGCCTTCCTGGCCATTGGATCCACCCTGTCCGCGGGAGCCGACTTCTCACGCTGGAACAACATGTCCCTATCTCACTGGAGTGATAGGTGAAGGCTGGTTCGCAGTACATTTATTTATTATCAAAGTATGTACATATTATACGACTTTGAGCTTCAAAACAAAGAAACCCAATAGAACCCATACAAAAAAAAAGACCTTCAAACACCCAGGGTGCAGAGAGAAAAAGCAAACAAATTGTACAAACAGTGAAGATGAGCACTAACGCTCAGAACAAAAGTGAGTCCATAGACGCAAAGCCCAGAGCAGGCCACAGCCTCAGCCTCAGTTCCACGCAGAGCAGAGTAAACGTTGCTGAGCGGCGAGCAGGTGAGGGGGGAAGGTGGATGAAGTAAGAAGCTGGGAGGTGATATGTGGAAGAGGTAGCGGTTGAAGACAAAGGAACGAGAAGGGAGGGGAGAGTGGACGATGGGAGAAAGGGAAGAAAAATAAAAGAGAGAGATGGGAGAAATTATTGGAAATAGATTGTCCTGTGTTCCTATTGGAAGCTACCCAGATGGAATATGAGATGTTGCTCCTCCAAACTGATCGTGGCCTCATAAAATTCTAGACTGGTCTGGAATTTCAGGCATCTTCAGAATCTCTTGTGTTTAAGACACCTTGATACTTTCACCAAGTAACGTCTCTGTAAGGGGTGTTGGTCAACCCTTATTGGATTACACTCCTGTGAAACATCTTGTAACCTACTGCCACAGCGAAAGCATTGTACAGAGCTGTTTGTGATTGCGTCCTGGGTGCCAGAAGGCAGGGATAACTGTCCTACGCTGGGGCAATCAGCATCTCCACACAGTGTGAGGCCTCCGTTGTGTCAGGGTTGGCCAGGGATGTTGATACGCAAGCCTGGTCAGTACGATACGGAGAACAAGCTGTTGCCCGTGTAGCAGGCTCCCCCTCTCCACACAGCTGATGAATCCAAAGGAGTGGCAGAGACTGATACAGTTGGCCACCAGGAGTTGCCAGTCAGTATAGAACTGCCTGAGGGATTTGAGCTCTGATTTTTTCCTCGGAGTTTACTCATGAAGCCTTCCCCATGAGTGGGTTGTAGCCGCAGAGCAGTGGAGGTTTGAGATCAGAGTTTTCCTTCTCCTATCTAAGCTGCCAACCACGGCAGACAAGCCCTATCTCCCCAAAGTGACTGGCTTTAAGGTGCCATTAACATGCCTTTTCCCCTTCTGTCAGTAGAAATGGTTCCACCGGGCTTAGTAGCTAAGCCAGACATCAAGGCCAGGAGCTGGATTTGGTTGTCAGAGGCTATTTGAGACGCACACCACTGGGAGAATTTAACGGGTAGAGGGAGCTTGTCCCCGTTGCCCCCCCCCCCGGCTATAACGACCTTAAGGAACCTCCTCTGCACAAGCCACAAACAGACTGCATTGATGGCTGACACTGAGCACGGGATCACAACCAGCTGCCCTGCCTTTTCTCTCTATGATTTCTATACTTCTGTTGAGATATAGCACAGAACAGGCCCTTCTGGCCCTCCGAGCTGCACCGCCCAGCAACCCACCAACGTAACCCCACTCTAATCACGGGGCAATTCACAACGACCAACTAACCTACTGACTGGTACGTCTGGACTGTGGGAGGAAACCAGAGCACCTGGAGGAAACCCACGCACTCCATGGGGAGGACATACAGACTCCTTTCAAAAGACATCGGGACTGAATTGCGACTCTGATGCTCTGAGCTGTAATAGTGTTGAACTATCCACCACGTTATCGTGGCACCCCAAGAATTGAGGCATGTGGTGCTCTGAGATACGAGTCTGCATTTGCTCGGATGGTAAAAGTTCAAAGTACAAAGTAAAATTTAGTATCAGAGTACGCACACATCACCACATACAACCCTGAGATCCTTTTTCTGCAGGCATACTTAGCAAATCTGTCCATGGAACAGTAACAGCAAGTTGTAAACATCAGGAACTGTAAACTGTAAACAAAGTGTAAAAATGCAGATATAAATAAATAGCACGTAAATGGTATGAAATGATATCCAAGTTCACAGCTCCTTGAAAGTAGTTACACAGGTTGATAAGGTGGTTAAGAAGGCTTAAGGTATGCTTGCTTTTATTAATCGAGGCATGGAGTTCCAAAGTCAGGAGGTTATGTTGCAACCTTATAACACTCTGGTGAAGCCACACCTGGAGTATTGTGTACAGTTCTGGTCACCCCGCTATAGGAAGGACGTTGAGGCTTTGGCGAGGGTGCAGACGAGGTTCACCAGGATGCTGCCTGGTTTAGAGGACGTGTGCTATCACGAGAGGCTGGACAAACTTGGATTGTTTTCTCTGAAGAATCGGAGGCCGAGGGGAGATCTGATAGAGGTTTACTGTATAAGATTATGAGTAGACAGGGAGTATCTGTTTCCCAGGGTTGAAATGTCTAATACCAGAGGGCAGGGATTGATGGTGAGAGGGGGTCAGTTCAAGGGGGATGTGAGGGGTAAGTTTTTTACTCAGAGAGAGTTGGATGCCTGGTCTGGTGGTTCAAATGGTTCAAGTGACTCCGTTTATCAACAGGCAATGTATACAGTCTACAACCTGAAACACTGAGTCTTTGCAGACATCCACAAAAAACAATACCCCAAAAGAATGAACAATGTTAGAACCCCAAAGCCCCCCTCCTCCCCCGGCAAGCAGCAACTGCCCCCTCCGTCCACCCCTGCTGTTTTAGCAAAATGCCACAGCGCCCACCACCCACCCAGCAACAGCAGGGCAGCCAAAGAGAGACCGTGATCTGCAATCAACAAAAGCTATTGTTGACCGGACAGTTCAACGTGCCATGTCTCTCTCTCACTAGAGAGATGTCACCCACTTTCACAGGGAAAGGGGGGATTAGCAGTCGCTGTTACCGTGTTGCAGTCTGCTGCATCGCTTTTTATTCTCAGATTCTTCGACTCGAGAATGCAGTAGACACTCCCTCCCATTGAGAGACGGGGAGAGGGTGACCGCCCGACTGCAGAGACCTCCTTCGACACATCCGCTGAGCACAGTCCAGACGTTCCTTCTCTGGCGAGCCTCAGTCGATACGGCCGGCCTGGGATCGGCTGCCCATTGGGCTACGCAGAGTCACACCCCGGAGCTGCCAGCTTCCAAGCCGTTTCCGGAGAATGTCGGAAAACGGTTGACCGGTGAGATCCAGGAGCTTAACTTCACCCACCATAAAATAAACCGCGGTTTGAGTGCCTTTGTAGATCAGAACCTCGAAAGAACCCCAACCACCTTGAAAGGGAAAAGAAAGGACAGAAATTAAGCTGCTCTTTGCAGATGAGCTTGGAGAGGCAGCCACACGGCGCCATCTTAACTCCCCCCACCCGGCAGAGGTGGTAGGGGCAACTACATTGGAGGCTTTTAAGAGATGTTTGGATAGGCAGATGGATGTGAGGAAGATGGAGGGATATGGACCTGGTGTAGGTAGGAGAGATGTGTGTTTAGTGGCTTTTGATTTGCTTTTTAGCTGGTTCAGCACAACATTGTGGGCCGAATGGCCTGTTCCTGAGCTGTACTGTTCTGTGGTCTATGTTTGTCAGATAGCAGAGTATCTACAAATGGGAATCAATGTCGGGTCACGTTTAAAACAGTCGGTTCCGATAGAGTGAGGACATCTTGCCAACGACAAAGGGTTATGGTACACGGCCAGCTGCAGTAAAGCACCCATTATTCATTAGCGTAGAGGAGTTGGAGGAAGTATGAAACCCATTCTCCCAAGTGGGAAACAACTCAAAACTGACACGCACTGACGCTTAACTTACAGTTACAGCTTCCTAAGGTGTAAAATATAGATTTTGGCTTACAATGCTATTACTCTACAACCATCAGGCTCCTGAACCAACATGAATAGCTTCACTCACCGTCTCTGAACAAATTCCACAGCCTATGGACTCACTTCAAAGGACTTTACAATCCATGTTCTCAGTATTATTTATTGATTTGCACAGTTTGTCTTCTTTTGCACACTGGTTGATTGTCAGTCTTTGTTTTTGAATAGTTTTTCATAAATTCCATAGTATTTCTTTACTTTCCTGTAAATGCCTGCAAGAAAATGAATCTCAGGGTACAACAAGGTGGCATAAATATATTTTGACAATAAATTTACTTGAATGATACAAATACAAGGTGAGTGCCTCTTATCTGAAATTTCAAACTATGAAAATCTCTGAAATCCAAAAATTTTGAGCGTCACAAATGGAAAATCCCACAAGGCACTGGGAAGGTTCCCAGGCAACGTGCAGGCCTCTGTGCACCACAGGCAGCTCTGAGAAGCGACCTCACATACGTCATGAACAGAAATTAATGAAAAATGAAGATCTTGATTGTGTATTGAGAGAGTGGATTCTTTCATTGTTGTGAATACTATGTTTATTATTGAAATACAGTGCAGAATATACCTTTCCAGCCCCCTTCCCGGCTCTTTGAGCCAGCAACCTCAGATTTACTCCTAGCCTAATCATGAGACATTTCACAAATTCTTTTGGACTGTGGGAGTATGCACCCGGAGGAAACCCAGAAGGAGACGGGGAGATCGTACAGGCAGTGGCGGGAATTGAACCCAGGTCACCATTACTGTAAAGCTTTGTGCTAACCACTACACTACCACTTAATAGTATGCTGATCATGAAACAAGCACGATGAACTGGAAACTGAAGGTAATTCTGAATATTCAGCAGGCCGGTTTGCAGAAATTTAAGAAAAGGCACAGTATTAAATTTTTTTAAGACTTTTTCTTGATCTGCTGATCATGAAGGAGCAGAGAAATTCATTGATGAGTTTACAAAGATTGTCGCTGATGAAAATCGAACACCAGAACAAGCCTACAATCCTGATTGTTTTTATACCTTACATAAAACGGCATTAAATTTTTAAACCATTGCTGATGAAAATCTACCAGAACAAGTGTACAATGCTAGTTGTTTTTATACCTTACATAAAACCAGAAAAAATAGCAAGATACAAGTACAATGTACTGTGACCTTTTAATCAAAACACAGCGTGGCAAGGTGGAGAATGAAAGCAGTTGTTCAGCAGCAGCTTTGTATTGTCCTGATGCTGCTTTTGTCACCCTGCACACGTTACATTTTCATTATAATGTTTACTGTTGAGTACATACAGTGCCTGTAAAAAGTATTCATCCCCCTTGGAAGTTCCCGTGTTTTATTGTTTTACAACTTTGAATCACTGTGGATTTAATTTGGCTTTTTTGACACTGCTCAATAGAGAAAGACTCTGTCATGTCAGAGTGAAAACAAATCTCTACAAAGTGAACTAAATTAATTACAAATATACTGGTGAGTCAGTATCCTGGAGAATAACTACACCATGAAGACAAAAGAACACTCCAAGCAACTCTGTGAAAAGGTTTTTGAAAAGCACGTCAGGAGATGCATTCAAGAAAATTTCCTGAATATCTTGCTGAGTATCTCTTGGAGTATAATTACTGTAAGTCAATCATCAAGAAATGGAAAGAATATGGCACAGCTGTAAATCTGCCTGGAGCAGGCCATCCTCCAAAACTGAGTGACTGTACAAGAAGGGGACTAGTGAGGGAGGCCACCAAGCGACCTATGACAGCTCTGGAGGAGTTGCGAGCTTCAATGTCTGAGATGGGAGAGACTGCGCATACAACAACTGTTGCCCTGGTGCTTCACCAGTCACAGCTTTATGGGAGAGTGGCAAAGGGAAAGCCACTGTTAAAAAAAACTCACATGAAATCTCAGAGTTTGCCAGAAGGCATGTGGGAGAGTGAAGTCAGCTGGAAGAAGGTTATATGGTCTGATGAAACCAAAATTGAGCTTTTTTGGCCATAAGACTAAACACTATGCTTGGCATAAGCTGCACACCACACATCACCAAAAACACACCATCCCTACCGTGAAGCATGGTGGTGGCTGCATCGTGCTGTGGGGATGCTTCACTGCAGCAGGCCCTGGAAGGCTTGTGAAGGTAGAGGGTAAAATGAATGCAGCAAAATACAGGGAAATCCTGGAGGAAACCCTGAGGCAGTCTGGCAGAGAACCGTGACTTGGGAGAAGATTTGTTTTCCAGCAAGAAAATGACCACAAGCACAAAGCCAGAGCTACACAGGAAAGGCTTAAAAACAACAAAGTTAATGTCCTGGAGTGGCCAAGTCAGAGTCCAGAGCTCAATCTAATTGAGAGTTTGTGGCTGGACTTGAAAAGGGCTGTTCACTCACACTCCCCATGCAATCTGATAGAGCTTGAGCAGTTTTGTAAAGAAGAATGGGGAAAAATAGAAGTGTCCAGATGTGCAAAGCCGATAGAGACCGATTCACACAGTCTCAAGGCTGTCGTTGTTGCCAAAGGTGCATCTACTAAATACTGACTTGAAGAGGGTAAGTAATTATGTAATCAATCATTTTGTGATTAATAATTGCAATAAATTTGACCAATTTGTAGAATTTTGATTTCACTTTGACACGAAAGAGTCTAAAAACATGAAAACATCCAGGGGTGAATATTTTTTATAGGCAGTGATAAATTTCTCATGAACTTCGAACACCACCCTGTGAAATCCGAGAGCTACAGAACACTAACAGAAGCTCCAAAGACCTCACCCCTGGGAGAGGAAGGATCTTCGGCTGGGAGACGTCTGGTGAAAATGGAAGGCACAGGGCCGAAAAGCCTATTGTCGTTTCAGGACAGGGACTCTGGAGAGTAGCTGGCGGCAGCCTGTGCCCCAGTTGAGATGATGGGCTTAAGAAGAGGAAGATAGATAGGATAAGTGTATTAGCAAGCTTTTTCCACTGAGCTTGGATAAATCTAGAACTAGAGGTCACGGGTTAAAGGTGAAGGGTGAAATGTTTAAGGTGAATATGAGGGGAACTTCTTCTTTCAGAGGATAATGAGAATTTGGAATGAGCTACCTACAGAAGTGATGGATGTGGGTTTGATTTGAACATTTAAGAGAAGTTTGGGTAGGTATATGGATGGGAGGGGTATGAAGGGCTACGGTCCCAGTGCAGGTCGATGGGAGAAGGCAGAATAATAGTTCAGCAGGGACTAGCTCGGCCTAAAGGTCTGTTTCTGCATTGTGGTACTCTAAGACTGTATGAGAGAGATCAAAGAGTTCAGTTTAAAGTTAGTGTTGCACTCCCTCAGTTCCAGATTGTCTAACTACAGTTCTCCAAGTGTACTGAAACCTATGGACTGGAGACCAGGCCCCTGGTTCCTGTCCCTGTGACTCCCCGTGTGTGAAACCCCTGTGTGACACAGGTCTCCGCACAGAATGCACAAGTTCTTCTCCTTCTTCCTAAGCCCATCACCCCTCCTGGGGCACAAGCCGCCAACAGCAGCTCACCAGTCCTCTGTCCTGGGCCAGTCTTTCACCCCAGGTGAGGCTCATCTTCCTCTCTCAGGGATGATAACTTTGGAGCCTCTGTTGGTGTTTCTGTAGCTCGGGATTTTTATGGGAATGGGGTTGCTAGCCCCATTCTCAACCCTCCTCCTTTCACATCTGGGCTTGGGACCATCCATGGAGGAGTTGGAAAGACAAGGATTGATCTGGAATTGTCCACATAACTTTGTGTGGGGAAATCCTGCCTCACTAATTGAGCTTTTGAGGCAGGAACTGAGAAGACTATTGAAGGTGCTGGACATTGATATGGACTCTCGTAAGATATTTGACAAGGTCCTACATGGTCAACCCCTCCAGAAGATTAAGGGTCCGAGGTAAGGTGGTTAGTTGGGTCTAAATAAAATAGGAAGTACAGGGAATCATAAACACAAATGTTCTGCAGATGCTGAAAATCCAGATCAAAATACACAAAGTGCAGGAGAAACACTGAACGTCAGGCAGCATCTGTGGAGGTTTCAGACCGAGATACTTTATGAGGACCTCTGCAAAAGGGTTTGCACAATCTAACTGGATCTGTCTTCAGTCTTTCAAGGTGTAGTCCATCAAAGACCCTTCCTTTCTCCCAGGGAGGTGGTCTTTAGGGAGATTCGGTTGGTGTTTTTGTAGCTTCGGGTTTTTACGGGACGGGGTTTAGTCTTTCAAGGTGTAATCCATCAAAGACCCTTCCTCTCTCCCAGGGAGGTGGTCTTTAGGAGATTCGGTTGGTGTTTTTACGGGACGGGGTTCAGTCTCTCAAGGTGTCGTTCATCCAAGATCCTTTCTCCCCCGCAGGGATGAGATTCTGTCAGTGTTGCGGTATCGCTGGGTTCTCACAGGATGAGGTTGCTAGCCCCATGCCCAACCCCCGACCGTGGCAGAGTTGTGTGTACAGCCCTGTCTCTGTCAACGCCATAGAATTGACTTTCCAAAGATGAAAGATAAAATCAATGCGGTGAACAAATGATTCAAAGTCCCCATCCCAAATACATTTTTCATTCCCATTTGCAAAGAAAGTTGTGAAATACCGTTATTAAAAAGTGCCGGGACCTAAATCAAGTCCATCATAATAAAATAACTCATCCTCAGTCAGCCTGCGGTGTTTAAAAATTGTCTGGCAGGCTCACGGTGAGCACAGAGAAATGACAGAACCCAGGTGCGGAGGAACAACAAACTCTGTCACGGTGAACGCTGACAGCATCCAAACCCAGGTACGGAGGAACAGCAGTCACACGTAGAGACAGAAACAGGAGTCTATTCATTTGAATTTCAAAGGAGTATCGTTGGCTCAACCAAGCAACACCACAAGATGAACAATTCTTGAAACTCACAAGGACCCCATCATAAGGGCTAATTGGGAGTCCACTTTAAATAATAACGGTATGTGGAAAATCCGTGCCAGTTAAGATAAACTTGACAAGATAAAACAGAAGCACAAGGGCTTAATGACTCTGGATAAGATGATAAAGAACAAAAACAAAAATTTCAGGTGTACAGGCCTATAGGTCTCATGACACAGATGTGTACACTTGGCCAGGGGATCTGACCCAGCTGTACCATACCTTTCCCCAGCTTATTTCAAGATCTTCCAGTGAATCATAAGACCATAAGACATAGGGGAAGAATTAGCCCATTCAGCCCATCGAGTCTATTCTGGATCTCCTGCAGCCGCAGAAACCTCTTGAAACTGTACTGTAAAACGTTGTGCTAACCACTACACTACCGTCTGATGGGAATTGAACCCGGGTCGCTGGTACTGTAAAGCGTTGTGCTAACCACTACACTACCGTGTGATGGGAATTGAACCCGGGTCACTGGTACTGTAAAGCGTTGTGCTAACCACTACACTACCGTGAAATGGGAATTGAACACGGGTCGCCGGTACTGTAAAGCGTTGTGCTAACCGCTACACTACCGTGCGATGGGAATTGAACACTGGTCACCGGTACTGTAAAGCGTTGTGCTGACCGCTACACTACCGTGCGATGGGAATTGAACCCGGGTCGCCGGTACTGTAAAACGTTGTGCTAACCACTACACTACCGTGCGATGGGAATTGAACCCGGGTCGCTGGTACTGTAAAGCGTTGTGCTAACCGCTACACTACCGTGCAATGGGAATTGAACCCGGGTCGCCGGTACTGTAAAGCGTTGTGCTAACCACTACACTACCGTGTGATGGGAATTGAACCCGGGTTGCTGGTACTGTAAAGCGTTGTGCTAACCACTACACTACCGTGTGATGGGAATTGAACCCGGGTCGCCGGTACTGTAAAGTGTTGTGCTAACCACTACACTACCGTGTGATGGGAATTGAACCCGGGTCGCTGGTACTGTAAAGCGTTGTGCTAACCACTACACTACCGTGTGATGGGAATTGAACCCGGGTCGCTGGTACTGTAAAGTGTTGTGCTAACCGCTACACTACCGTGTGATGGGAATTGAACCCGGGTCGCTGGTACTGTAAAGCGTTGTGCTAACCGCTACACTACCGTGCGATGGGAATTGAACCCGGGTCGCTGGTACTGTAAAGTGTTGTGCTAACCGCTACACTACCGTGTGGTGGGAATTGAACCCGGGTCGCTGGTACTGTAAAGCATTGTGCTAACCACTACATTACCATACCATACCATGCAAAAAATGTTAAATTAAATATGCAGTGCAAAAACGGAAAATGGCAGTGAGTTAATGTTCATGGGTTCAATTTCCATTCAGAAATCAGATGGTGGAGAGAAAGAAGCTGTTCCTGAATCACTGAGTGTGTGTCTTCAGGCTCCTGTACCTCCTCCCTGATGGTAGCAATGAGAGGAGGGTATGTCCTGGGTGATGGGGGTCCTTAGTGATGAATGCTGTCTTTTTGAGGCATCACTCCTAGATACTACAGAGGCTGACAATGGGCCACGATGGGGCTGACAAACTTCACAACTCTCTGCAGCTTACTTCAATCCTGTGCAGTAGCTCCTCACCCCTTCCCTCCAGCCAGTCAGAACACTCTCCATCTGTGGAAATTTGTGAGTGTCTTTGGTGACATGCCAAATCTCCTCAAACTCCTCATGAAATATAACTGCTGTCTTGGCTTCTTAGCAATTGCATCGATGAATAGTACAAAAACAAGAAATAATGAAGTAGTGTTCATTGGCTCATGGACTGTTTGAAAAGTGATGTTCTTAAAATGTTGAGTGTGTGTCTTCCGGCTCCTGTAACTCCTCTGCAATGGTAGTTAGGAGAGAAAGGCAGGTGAGGGTCCTTCAAGATGAATGCTGCCTTCTTGTGGCACTATCTCTTGAAGATGTCCTCCATGGTGAGGGAGGGTTACATAGAATATTACAGCACAGTACAGGCCCATGACGATGCGCTGAGAGCCTGTCTGGGATACCGAGGTGCTGGTTTCTGGACGGTAGTTTTGATGGACTCTGGACGAAGGACTCTTTGGGGCTTTGGAGTTTCTGCTGCTGCCTGCGTGGCGGGGTGGGGGGGAGGGTTGCAGCTTCTGCTGGTGCAGGTTGGGAAAGAGGGGGCAGTTGATGCTTTGCCGCCACCTGTGGAAGGAGGAGAGCCCTGGGGCTTCGATGTTCCTAGCATCCATTCTGCGGGGTTTCTTGTTTCGTGGGTGTCTGTGAAGAGTAAGAATTTCGGGTTGCATACTCTATACATTCTCTGATATTAAATAAGCCGTTTGTACCTTTGAATTAATCTAACCCTTCCCTCCAACATAGTCCTCCATTGTTCTATCATCCGTGTGCCTACCTAAGAGTCTTTTAAATGTATCAGCCTCCACCATCACCCCTAGCAAGGCATTCCATGCACCCACCACTCTCTGTGTAAGAAGTCTACCTCTGACATCCCCCCTGTGCTTTCTACCATCAGGAGCCTGAAGACCACCACTCAATGATTCAGGGGTGGCTTCTTCCCCTCTGCCATCAGATTTCTTAACCAATGAGTGTGAGGCTTGGGGCTCCTGTAGCTCTTTCCTGATGGTAGCTACGGGAAGAGGGCATGTCCTGGGTGGCAAGGGGCCTCAGTAAGAGATGCCACCTTCTTGAGGCACCGCCGCATGAAGACGTCGTTGACGGTGGGGAGGGTTGTGTCCATGATGGAGCTGGCTGAGGCTACAACCCTCTGCAGCCTCTTGTGATCCCATGCATTGGAGCTTCCACACCAGAACAATGCCTTCAGACACCAGAAAGTTCATTAACTTTCTGCAAGCCATTACACTGGCCTAAAAAAAGCCAGGCTAAAGCCAGTCCTGGATCCAATTGATCATCACGGCAAATGGCCACTGTTTGCAGTTACTGAGGTTAGAGGAGTCCCAGGAATTAGAATTGATTCCTTTGGCCACTGATGATCATGGCACCTAAAACTCTGACAAACTTCTATAGATAAGTGGTGGAGAGTATATTGACCAGCTGCATTAAAGCCTGGTATGGAAGCACCAATGCTCTTGAACGGAAACTCATACAAAAAGTAGTGGATACAGCCCAGTTCATCATGGGTGAACCCCCACCCCACCCCCCCCCCCACCTCCCCCACCATTGAGCACATCTACACGGAACGTTGTTGCAGGAAAATAGCATCCATCATCAAACCATGCTGTCTTCTGACTGCTGCCATCAGGAAGGAGGTACAGGAACCTCAGGACCCACACCACCAGGTTCAGGAACAGTTATTACCCCTCAAAAATCAGTCTCTTGAACCAGAGGGGATAACTTCACTCAACTTCACTTGCCCCATCATTGAAATGATCCCACAACCAAAGGACTCACTTTCAAGGACTCTTCACCTCATGTTACAGTCAAAGAGTCACAGAAAAGTACAGCTCAGAAACAGGCCCTTCAGCCCATCTAAACCATGCCAAACCACTTAAACTGCCTATTCCCATCGGCCTCCACTGGGACCATAGCCCTCCATACCCCTACCATCCATGTACCTATCCAAACTTCTCTTAAACGTTGAAATTGAGCTTGCATGCACCACTTGTGCTGGTAGCTCGTTCCACACGCTCATCACCCTCTGAGTGAAGAAGTTTCCCCTCATGTTCCCCTTAAACATTTCACCTTTCACCCTTAACCCATGATCTCTAGTTGTAATCCCACCAAACCTCAGTGGGAAAAAACCCTATTTATACCTTTCATAATTTTTATACCTCTATCAAATCTCCTCTCAATCTTCTACATTCCAAGGAATAAAGTCCTAATCTATTCAATCTTCCCTTATAACTCATGTCCTTCAGTTATGTTCTCAATATTTATTGCTTATTTATTATTATTATTTCTTTTTGTATTTGCACAGTTTGTTGTCTTTTACACACTAGATGAACATACATATACTTTGATAATAGAGTTGCTTGGAACTTTGAACTTGAACTTTGAACCCTGTCAGCCGACAATTACCCTCTGATGAAACCAGCAATTGTATGGTTTGCTTAAAATGCTTTCCTATTATTTAAAAAGAGGCTCTTGACAGACAGCGGTCAAAATATTGAGAGGAACTGAGTGCTTTTGTGGTAACGTTATTTCCTACTGGACCCAGCCGTCAGTTTTAAGACATCAAGGGATATTTCCCAAAGGGGACTTTTCAGAGAGCTGCTCTGTAAATGGCTGGGGTCACGGCGGCATCTGTGTAGTGTCAATTTTACAGTCTGCACGAAACAGAGATTCAACAGAAACTTGGGAAAAACAAACTCTTCTTCCTGCCAGAGAAATATTGCGCCCATGATGTCGACTGTGCTCAAGGTAAAGCTTCCCTGTGAACTGTATTAGGCTTACTGAACTATCTGTCATATTTCTTGTACTTGGACCGGATTTTTTAATCTGTCAGTACTATTGCGTTCATATTATTTTAGGAGGTGTGGGTGATGCATTTTGCACCTTGTTCCCTGAGGAAACTTGTTTCGTTCAGCTATATACAGCTGTAAGTTGGATGACAGGAAACTTGAACTTGAACGAGATCCTTTCTGATCTGACACTCTTTCATTCGCTGGGCCGCGGGTATCAGTGGCACTGTGGCTGGTGTTAGTTGTTCTTGCTCCGATCTGGGGAGGTTGTGTTTCCGGGCAGACCAATACTGAGCACAGTTAAACTTCTTGTGTAATGAACTGGTCAAAGTTCAAAGTTCATAGTAAGCTTTATTGTACATCTACAATCCTGGGATTCATTTTCCTGTGGCATACTCAACAAATCTATAGAATAATAACTATGACAGAAGCAATGAATGACCTCCCAACCTGGGAGTTCAACCAGAGTGCAGAAGACCACAAACTGTGCAAATACAAAAAGAAATAAATAATAATAATAAACAAATAAGCAATAAATATCGAGAACATGAGATGAAGAGTCCTTGAAATCATGAGTCCGTAGTTTGTGGGCAAGTGAACGTATGAAGTGATGTGTTCAAGACAAGGTCTTGTGTGATCTTTTCCTGAAAGACTTTATTAATTTATTGAGATACAGCGTGGAACAGGCCTCTCCAGCACTTTGAGCCGTACTGCCCACAACCCCAAATGTCACCCTAGCCTAATCACGCGATGATTTACAATGACCAATTAACCTACTGCCCCATATGTCTTTGGACTGTGTGAGGAAAACAGAGCACCCAGAGGAAACCACGCCATCACGAGGAGAATGTACAAATTCCTTACAGACAACAGTGGGAATTGAACCCAGGTCACTGGTACCGTAAAACATCTGTAAAACAAAAATCAAACCTGAGTATTGAGAGATCCTTTGTCAATGTTCGGGTGATAATTTAATACCCATCTGAAAAGTCTCAGCCCAAAACATTGACCTTTTGGTCACCTACCCAGATGAAGGATGTAAATAAGGCTGAAAGAGGACAGAGAAAATTTTCAAGGATTATCCAGGTCTAGGGGACCTGTGTTATAAGGAAAGACTGACTAGGTTAGGTCTTTATTCCATGGAACATAGAAGACTGAGAGGAGATTTGATAGAGGCATACAAAATTTTGAGAAGTAAAGATAGGGTAAGTGCAAACACGAGGAAATCTGCAGTTAAAAGTCTGATGCTCTACCGACTGAGCTGTTGTTAGGGTAAATGCAAGCAGTCTTTTACCACTGAAGTTGAGTGGTGAGCTCGATTTCAACATTTCAGAGAAGTTTGGACAGGTACATGGATGGTAGAGGTATGGAGGGCTATGGTCCCGGTGCAGGTCGATGAGACCGGTGCAGGTTAAATGGTTTGGCACGGATTAGATGGGCTGAAGAGCCTGTTTTTCTGTTGTACTTTTCTCTGACTTTATGACTCTAATTCAAAGGAAGCATTGTCAACCCAAACTATTAAAGTAAACAATGTAATTGTGATTATTGAAATTGTATTGAATCACCTGCTGGTACCGTTCATCCTAAGGGTATAACAATATGACGTAGAGTACCTTTGGGTTGTGAACCTCTGTCAGGAGTGTCTCCAGAAAGATGCATAAAGGCTTCCATACCACCGGCCTCAGCGTCTCTGATTGTTCAGCGGATCGGGGACTTCAGAGAGGGCAAGACGGGGGAACACACACCGATCAGGAGTGCAGAGAGTGAGCAATTTCAAGTTCCTGGGTGTCAATATCTCTGAGGATCCAACCTGAGCTCAATATATCGATGCAGCTACAAAGAAGGCTTGACATTGGCTGTATTTCATTGGGAGTTTGAGGAGATTTGGTGTGTCACCTAAAACACTCACAGATTTCTATAGATTTACTGTGGAGAGCATTCTAACTGGCTGAATCACCGTCTGGTATGGGAGGGGGGGCTACTGCACAGGATTGAAATAAGCTGCAGTGAGTTGTAAACTCAGTCAGCTCCATCGTGGGCACCAACCTTCGTGGCATCCAGGACATCTTCAAGGAGTGATGCCTTAGAATGGTGCTCCAGAAATGGACCCCCATCAGCTGTGACATGCCCCCTTCTCATTGGTACTGTCAGGGAGGAGGTACAGGAGCCTGAAGACACACACTCAGCGATTCAGGAACAGCTTCTTCCCCTCTGCCATCAGGGAGGAGGTACAGGAGCCTGAAGACACACACTCAATGATTCAGGAACAGCTTCTTCCCCTCTGCCATCAGGGAGGAGGTACAGGAGCCTGAAGACACACACTCAACAATTCAGGAACAGCTTCTTCCCCTCCGCCATCCGATTTCTGAAAGGACAGCGAATTCATGAACGCCACCTCACTACTTTCTTATTTCTATTTTTTTGTACTAATTACGGTACATAACTGAACTATTTTATAAGTATACACACACTTAGTGTAATTCACATTTTTTCTATTACGAAGTATTGCATTGTACAGCTGCTGCAAAGTTGACAAATTTCACGACACACGTCAGTGCTATTCAACCCGATTCTGAATCAGATTCTCTGACGACTTCGATCACAGTCAATTAAGCTGTGCTGAAGTTTAAAAATCAAGATTACAAACTTGGTCAACAAGATTCTATCTGCATTGCAATATTTTTTCATCAGGATTTAATGAAATCTAAAGTAATAGATTATCTGCTGCTTCAGAGAAAGAAGTCATAAAGTATAAAATATTGTAATTTATTCCCAGATGGCAAATAAAGCTTGGCTTATGATATTATGGAGATAACATCACTTAGTTTACTGATAAAATATAATTGCATTTTGCATGTCGGCAATCTATCCCAACAGAATGAAAAATGGGTCTAATAACTCACCTGAGGTTCAGCCTTCTACATCCTGCAGTCGTCCCCCTAAAGCCTGCACAACATCCAGAAAGCAGAGAGCGAAGGTTGAGGCTTGGGATAGCCGTGGAGTAGGCACTTGGGGCCGAGTGGCCTTTTCCTGCTTCCCTTTTCCATGTTCCGGGGAGAGACTCTCCTCAGATCTTTCATGGCCCTGTTTCTCTGGGAGATTTGTGTCAGACACATCGACAGGCAGGGAGTGAAGAATTACAGATCACCTGGGCAAGTGGGGTTCAGCTGAAATTAGAAGTGAAGGGAATCAGACCATCAGAGTTATTATCAAAGGATGCATAAATTAGACAACCTTGAGGTTCATCCCTTACAGGCAGCCACAAAAGAGCCTGTTAAAAAAAGACCAACAAACACCCAATCCGCAGAGAGAGAAACAGCACAAATCGTGCAAACAGTAAAAGCAAGGAGTGAAAGTGAGCCCATAGAGACGAAGCCCGGAGCTGCCAGAGCAGGCCTAGAGCCTCAGCCTCAGCTCTTCATGCAACAGAGCAAAGCGTGAAGCCCAGAGCAGGCTTACAGCCTCAGCCTCAGCTCTTCACGCAACAGAGCAAAACGTGAAGCCCAGAGCTGCCAGAGCAGGCCTAGAGCCTCAGCCTCAGCTCTTCACACAACAGAGCAAAACATGAAGCCCAGAGCAGGCCTAGAGCCTCAGCCTCAGCTCTTCACGCAACAGAGCAAAACGTGAAGCCCAGAGCAGGCCAGAGCAGGCCTAGAGCCTCAGCCTCAGCTCTTCACGCAACAGAGCAAAACGTGAAGCCCAGAGCAGGCCTAGAGCCTCAGCCTCAGCTCTTCACGCAACAGAGCAAAGCGTGAAGCCCAGAGCAGGCCAGAGCAGGCCTAGAGCCTCAGCCTCAGCTCTTCACGCAACAGAGCAAAACGTGAAGCCCAGAGCAGGCCTAGAGCCTCAGCCTCAGCTCTTCATGCAACAGAGCAAAGCGTGAAGCCCAGAGCAGGCTTACAGCCTCAGCCTCAGCTCTTCACGCAACAGAGCAAAACGTGAAGCCCAGAGCTGCCAGAGCAGGCCTAGAGCCTCAGCCTCAGCTCTTCACACAACAGAGCAAAACGTGAAGCCCAGAGCAGGCCTAGAGCCTCAGCCTCAGCTCTTCACGCAACAGAGCAAAACGTGAAGCCCAGAGCTGCCAGAGCAGGCCTAGAGCCTCAGCCTCAGCTCTTCACACAACAGAGCAAAACGTGAAGCCCAGAGCAGGCCTAGAGCCTCAGCCTCAGCTCTTCACGCAACAGAGCAAAACGTGAAGCCCAGAGCTGCCAGAGCAGGCCTAGCGCCTCAGCCTCAGCTCTTCACGCAACAGAGCAAAGCGTGAAGCCCAGAGCAGGCCAGAGCAGGCCTAGAGCCTCAGCCTCAGCTCTTCACGCAACAGAGCAAAACGTGAAGCCCAGAGCAGGCTTACAGCCTCAGCCTCAGCTCTTCACGCAACAGAGCAAAACGTGAAGCCCAGAGCTGCCAGAGCAGGCCTAGAGCCTCAGCCTCAGTTCTTCACGCAACAGAGCAAAGCGTGAAGCCCAGAGCAGGCCAGAGCAGGCCTAGAGCCTCAGCCTCAGCTCTTCACGCAACAGAGCAAAACGTGAAGCCCAGAGCAGGCCTAGAGCCTCAGCCTCAGCTCTTCACGCAACAGAGCAAAACGTGAAGCCCAGAGCTGCCAGAGCAGGCCTAGAGCCTCAGCCTCAGCTCTTCACGCAACAGAGCAAAATGTGAAGCCCAGAGCTGCCAGAGCAGGCCTAGAGCCTCAGCCTCAGCTCTTCACGCAACAGAGCAAAGCGTGAAGCCCAGAGCAGGCCAGAGCAGGCCTAGAGCCTCAGCCTCAGCTCTTCACACAACAGAGCAAAACGTGAAGCCCAGAGCAGGCCTAGAGCCTCAGCCTCAGCTCTTCACGCAACAGAGCAAAACATGAAGCCCAGAGCAGGCCTAGAGCCTCAGCCTCAGCTCTTCACGCAACAGAGCAAAGCGTGAAGCCCAGAGCAGGCCAGAGCAGGCCTAGAGCCTCAGCCTCAGCTCTTCACGCAACAGAGCAAAGCATGAAGCCGGAGCAGGCCCAGAGCCTCAGCCTCAGTGTCACGGGCAGTGGAGCAAGCCCTCCTTGCGACCTACCCACCCCCCACCTCCGTACTGGGGGCCCGTGTACGAGGATCGTGAGGCTGAAGTGCAACCGGAACCCGAGCAGCCCCTTCAGATACTCAAACAGGGGCTGCAACCTCTCACCCTCCGTATCACTGACCCCTCCCGGACACAGAGTGGACAGGTGGACGGGGTGTCAGTGAACCTGTTGTACGGTACAGCCCCGTGTAACCCCTTCCACCCCGGGTCCCCAGTGTATGAGGGGGAAAGTTTAAAAGGAACCTGAAGGGCAACCTTTTCACCAGAGGGTGGTCCATATATGGAACAAGCTGCCGTTAACTGAGTGGTCCATGGAGCCCAGTTCCTGGCCTTCTCGTGTGGCTTAGACACTAAGCCCAGCGGAGACATTTCTACTGACAGAAGGTGGGTTACTGGTGCCTTAAAACCAGTCGCTTTGGGCAGATGGGGCTCATCGCCCGTGGTTGGCAGCTCCTCTGTGAGAAGGAAAACCCTGATCTCAAACCCCTGCTGCCTTACGGCTGTCCCCACTCATGGGGAAGGCTTTGGGAGTAAGCCCTGAGGAAAAATCCGGAGCTGGAGTCCATAAGGCAGTCCTATATTGAATTCAACGCTGACTGACAACTTCTGCAACGCAGCTGGTGCTGAACTGTGTCGGTCTCTGCCGTTCCTTTGAGTCCATCAGATGTGTGGAGAGGGGGAGCCTGCTACACGGGCAACAGCTTGCTCTCCATGTCGTACTGCCCTGGCTTGTGTATCCAGACAGCTAGGACACAGCATCCATGGTCGACCCTGACTATCGGAGACCTCACCATAACTTAAATTCTTCTCTGGACGATGCCATCTCTGGCAATACACCATTCCCTCAGCACCAGCAGAGGCAAGACACTCTGGGCAGTGGAAGAATGCCTCTGGACCAGGATCTGCTGAAATGTGTCTTTGTTCCTGAGGGAGTTCTCAGTCACGCCACATCCTTTAGAGCCACTCCTGTCCTAAAGCTGGTCAGTAGGTGCAGCTTTGTTGGATAATTCAATTTCAAATGCCAAAGTGTAATCAAAGTTCAATTAAATTTTATTATCGAAGGATGTGGATGTCACCATATACAACCCTGAGATCCATTTTCTTGTGGGCATACTCAATAATTCTTCAGAATATTAACCATAACAGGTCAAGGAAAGTCCACCCAACTAGTGGGTTCAACCAGAGTATAGACACAACAAACTGTGTAAGTACAAAATGAAATAAATAATGATAATAAATCAATAGCCAATAAATCCATGAATCCATAGGTTGTGGGAAAACTACAGTGTTGGGGTAAGTGAAGTTATCCCCTCTGGTTCAAGAGCCTGATGGTTGAGGGGTAATTACTGCTCCTGAACCTGGTGGTGTGGGTCCTGAGGCTCCTGTACCTCCTTCCTGATGGTAGAGGGGTAATAACTGTTCCTGAAGCTGGTCTTGTGGGTCCTGAGGCTCCTGTATCTCCTTCCTGATGGTAGAGGGGTAATAACTGTTCCTGAAGCTGGTGTTGTGGGTCCTAAGGCTCCTGTACCTCCTTCCTGATGATAGAGGGGTAATAACTGTTCCTGAAGCTGGTGTTGTGGGTCCTAAAGCTCCTGTACCTCCTTCCTGATGGTAGAGGGGTAATAACTGTTCCTGAAGCTGGTGTTGTGGGTCCTGAGGCTCCTGTATCTCCTTCCTGATGGCAGTAGCAGGAAGAGAGCGTGTCCTGGGTGGTGGAGATCACTGACGATGGGTGCTGCTTTCCTGTGACAATGCTCTGTGTAGATGTGCTCCGTCAGAAACTGTGAAGCACGTATGAATTCCATTCTGGTTTTGTGTGTTATTACATTTTTATTTTATTGATTTTTCTCCGTTGAAAATCAGACTTGTATTCTTCAGTTATGAACAGACCTTTCAAAGGGTGGGTTGGGTTGTTCTCCATTTTGGCAATTTACTTGCAAATGTTTCATCACCATACAAGGAGACATCATACCTCACCACCAGTCAGGGCCCCAGACAGTCCTTCCAGGTGAGGCGACACTTCACCTGTGAGTCGGCTGGTGTGGTATACTGCGCCCAGTGCTCCTGGTGTGGCCTTTTATATATTGGTGAGACCCGACGCAGACTGGGAGACCGTTTCGCTGAACACCTATGCTCGGTCCACCAGAGAAAGCAGGATCTCCCAGTGGCCACACATTTTAATTCCACATCCCATTCTCATTCTGATATGTCTATCCATGGCCTCCTCTACTGCCAAAATGAATCCAAACTCAGGTTGGAGGAACAACACCTTGTATTCCAGCTGGGTAGCCTCCAACCTGATGGCATGAACATTGACTTCTCTAACTTCTGTTAATGCCCCTCCTCCCCTCCTTACCCCATCCCTGATATTTTTAGTTTTTCTCCCCCCTCCTTTTTTTTTCATTCTCTGCCCATCACTCTGCCTGTTCTCCATCTCCCTCTGGTGCTCCCCCCCTCCCCCTTTCTTTCTCCCTAGGCCTCCCGTCCCATGATCCTTTCCCTTCTCCAGCTCTGTATCCCTTTCGCCAATCACCTTTCCGGCTCTCAGCTTCACCCCACCTCCTCCGGTCTACTCCTATCATTTCGCATTTCCCTCCCCCTCCTACTTTCAAATCTCTTAGTATCTTTCCTTTCAGTTAGTCCTGACGAAGGGTCTAGGCCCGAAACTTCGACAGTGCTTCTCCTTATAGATGCTGCCTAGCCTGTTGCGTTCCACCAGCATTTTGTGTGTGTTGCTTGAATTTCCAGCATCTGCAGATTTCCTCGTGTTTGCTTTTGATCGTCAGTGCGCTGTTGATTCTGGAGTGTCCTCTGAATGCCTGGCCTTGTACTCTTCAATCAGCTGATTGGACATCATTTCAGAAACTCAGTTGTGATGTGGGGAGGAAATCTCATCGCTGATTGGCTGTGTGGTAAACTTTGTGCATTGTGGTCTGGAATTTTGCCCTCATCAGCTCGTAAGTAGGATCAAGGTCTGTTTGCAAAACTTCGTGGAAACCCAAGCTTTGAGGAATTCTCTTGTATGCCACATGTTCACGTGCCGTGACTTTCACTGATGTCCAGTCGAATTTCACATCACAATTAAGTTTCCGAAATGACAACCGATCAGCTGATTAATACGTCTATAAAGACTAAGCATTTGGAGGATATAACCATATAACAATTATATGCACCACAATTACCAACACCCTGATGATGCCTCCCTATATGGTGACAAAACATTTCCCAGCAAATTGCCAAGATCAGAGAACGACTCAACCCAACCATCAACCACCTGAGCTACACATCTTCCAAATCATTTCCAAAAGCTTCTGAATGCCAGTGAATTCAACATTATCTCCACATGCAATATCAATGCAATTAACATTTTCATTCAGGTGCTTTGTTCTTTTAACACCTTAAACCTGCTGTGTTTCATAAAGATAAGAATAATAATGTTGTCAAGGTTGTCGAGGGTGAGGATAATATATACTGATACCGTCTCCACGGTCATTCTACAACGCTCAGTGTACAAGATAGAACAAGGTATGATAAGTGATTATTGTTCAGAGGGAACTGGGTGTCCTTGGGCATGAATCACCAGAACTTAATGTTCAGGGACCGTAAGGAGTTGATAGAAAGTTTAGAGACTAGAGATGATCCTTTTTTGTCATTTGTCTATTGAAACATCAATACATACAGTGAAATGTGTCATTTGCATCAATTTACAACACAGTCCGAGGATGTCAACAAAGTAGAGAGAGTACAGAGGAGATTTTCTAGAATGTTACCTGGGTTTTATCACCTAAGTTACAGAGAAAGGTTGAACAAGTTAGGTCTTTATTCTTTGGAGCGTAGAAGGTTGAGGGGGGACTTGATAGAGGTATTTAAAATTATGAGGGGGATAGATAGAGTTGACGTGGATAGGCTTTTTCCATTGAGAGCAGGGGAGATTCAAACAAGAGGACATGAGTTGAGAGTTAAGGGGCAAAAATTTAGGGGTAACATGAGGGTGGAACTTCTTTACTCAGAGAGTGGTAGCTGTGCGGAACGTGCTTCCAGTAAAAGTGGTACAGGCAGGTTCGATATTGTCATTTAAAGTAAAATTGGATAGGTATATGGACAGGAAAGGAGTGGAGGGTTATGGACTGAGTGCAGGTCAGTGGGACTAGGTGAGAGTAAGCGTTCAGCACGGACTAGAAGGGCCGAGATGGCCTGTTTCCGTGCTGTAATTGTTATATGGTTATATGATGTGCTGGGGTCGTGCCCTCAACTCACTAACACTAACCCGTACGTCTCTGGACTGGGTGGAAACAGGAGTGCCCAAAGGAAGCCCATACGGTCACAGGAAGAACACAGAGACGCTGCTGGTTTGTGTACAGTTACACGGCATTTAGAATATTCCACACTTGCCTGGTTTCTCTACCCTATTCTAGCATTAGAGAAGGTGCAGACCTGGATCCCCAGACTGATTCTAGAAGGACAATTTGTATTAAGTGGAGTGGACCGACATGGAGGTGGAGAAAAATAAGCAAGGAAGCAAAAAGAGGTGGAAACACTCAGCAGGTCAGGCAGTCTCTGCGGAAGGGAAAACAGTTAACGTTTCATGTCGGGGATCGTTTGTCACAACGGATGAAAAAAGTCTGAACTGAGATGTTAATCCCACTGGTTAGATATTAAACTAACCAGTTGTTAACTAACTTTGCTGGTTAATTAAAACCTCACTTCAGCTTTATCTGTCCCCAGTAATCGAAACGTACAGTGAAACACGTCGTTTGTGTCAATGACCAACAAAGTCCGAGGATGGAATGGGGGCAGCCCGCAAGTGTTGCCACGCTTCCAGTGCCAACATAGCATGCCCACAGCTCACCAACACAAACCCGAACCGCCTTTGAGACGGGGCAGAAAACCGGAGCACCCACACGGTCACGGGGAGTACGTACAAACTCCTTACGGGCAGCGGCGGGAATTGAAACCCGATCACTGGGTTGTAAAGTGTATGTTACCATGGGTGCTGCAGGGAGGAAATGACAGGCTTGTGAGAGCGAGCAAGTTACTGGATATAAGTGTAGGAAAGTTAATGATGGCTGAGTTGGTGGAGACTCCATCAGCAAAACATTCTCCTTTATTACAAAGGGTACAATGTTGAGATATGTCCGAGGATACGCTGGGACACATCTTCACTGAGTAACCTGGGGTCATTTGGAGCTTCGGGTCTTTCAACATCAGACGCCCTCGCCCAGGCGACCCAGCCAGTGTTGATCAGGCACTGGTCCACGGGTCACACCTCTTGATCCATTGCTTTCTGGAGGCTTGCTCGGCACCCTCTGTGACGGTCCTGAAGGCTCTTCTCTTGAGGTGCTTTCTCTGGAGGGGCAGAGGCTGAGGGGAGATCTGATGGAGGTTTACAAGATTATGAGAGGCATAGATAGCGTGGACAGAGAGTACCTGTTTCCCAGGGTGGAAATGTCTAATACCAGAAGGCGTGCATTGAAGGTGAGAGGGTGTAGGTTCAAAGGGGATGTGAGGGGTAAGTTTTTTACTCAGAGAGTGGTGGATGCCTGGTGTAGTGGTAGAGGCAAATACATTAGAGGCTTTTAGATAGGTTTAGACAGGTCTAACGAGAGAGCAAGGCGAGGATGGTTGGACCCAGGCACTGGGGTATCTGAGGCCGGAATTGAGACGTGATGCGAGACTGAAACAAGAGCAGAATACTGAACTAGACGTTGGACGATAATCCAAGCAGAGCTGACAATTAATTACTGAACCTCCGTTCAAGTGCTCCTTAAATATTGAATCCTGCTGCTAAAACACGATTGCTAATTAGCAAGATGGTCTTGAATCTTCAAAGGGGCCACTCCAGCTATCCATATTCCAGAGAATTAGAGCATCTAGACCCCGGAAGCTGGCATATTGTAACAGGACTTCCTCCCCTACGGCCGACTCCTGATGACCCAGGCTGCCTGGAGAGACTGTGATGGTAGTCATGAAAGACAGCCGGGTCCACGATGTTCTTTTCAAAAACCCAGCACCGTTCCACGGGTCCGAATTCTTCCCAGTCCATGAGGAACTGCCAAACACCCTCATGTTTACATAGGCACATGGATGTGAGGAAGATGGAGGGATGTAGATGTGGTGTAGGTAGGAGGGATTAGTGTTTGGGTGTTTTTGATTTGCTTGTTAGCTGGTTCAGCACAACACTGTGGGCTGAATGGCCTGTTCCTGTGCTGTACTGTTCTATATTCTCTTTGCAGCCCCCATAATGTTAAGGAGGGAGTAAGTTCTGCATAACAAGCAGCCAGGGAAATTTCTACCCCCCCCCCCACCTCTATAGGCTCACACTGTGCCCTCCATCTCTGTCTCTGGCACTGCTCTACCATCTCCTGGTATTCGACTTTCTTCTGTTCAAGCACCTCCTTGATCCAGTCTTCCCCAGGAACTGTCAGTTCTACCATGACGGCCTGCTTCGAGGTTTCTAACAGAACCACCACGACAGGCCTCAAGGATGACAATGTGATTAAGTCAGGGAACTTTAACTGCTTGCCGAGATCAGTTGCCCGTCACCATGGCGAGCAAGCCTGCTGGTGATCTGGGCTGAGGCTGTGGTTGGTCTCCAGCTTTGACAAAGGTTATGGGCTTTCTGGGTTGGTGGAGGTGCCTACTGTTGTGAATGGCTGAGGGGGTACTTTCTGTCACCTGGTCATGGCACTTTCTCCCAGGGCATTTGGGCAGCTGCTGAGGATGTGTTCCAGGGTCCCTCTGCCAGGGCAGAGAAGACATGATGGTGCCTCACTTTTGCCCCAGGTAACAACAATAAGAACATCAACATTAACTTGAATTTATACAGTGCCTTTACTGTAGCAAAGCAATGCTCCCCCAGGTGGTATCAATGGGATAAATAACATGGTTCAACAGAAAGTTCAAAGTTCAACAGTTCAAAGTAAATTTATTATCAAAATACATATAAGTCACCATATACAACCCTGAGATTCATTTTCCTGTGGGCATTCTCAATAAATCCATAATAGAAGAATAACCATAATAGAATCAGTGAAAGTCCTTACCAACCTGAACGTTCAACTGGTGTGCAAAAGACAATAAACTATGCAAATAGAGCTCGTAAAGATAGCGGAGTCAAGGGATATAGGGAGAAGGCAGGAACTGATTGTGGATGATCAGCCATGATCACAGTGAATGGCAGTGCTGGCTCGAAGGGCCGAATGGCCTACTCCTGCACCTATTGTCTATCGCAAATATGAAAAGAAAGAAATAATAATAATAAATAAGCAATAAATATACAGAACATGAGATGAAGAGCCTTTGAAAATGAGTCTATCTGTTGTGGGAACATTCAGTAATGGGGTGAGTGAAGTTGAATGAAGTTTTCCACCTGATGGTCGAGGGGTAATAACTGTTCCTGAACCTGGTGGTGTGGGTCCTGAGGCTCCTGTACTTCCTTCCTGATGGTTGAGGGGTAATAACTGTTCCTGAACCTGGTGGTGTGAGTCCTGAGGCTCCTGTACCTCCTTCCTGATGTTTGAGGGGTAGTAACTGTCCCTGAACCTGGTGGTGTGAGTCTTGAGGCTCCTGTACCTCCTTCCTGATGGTTGAGGGGTAATAACTGTTCCTGAACCTGGTGGTGTGGGTCCTGAGGCTCCTGTACCTCCTTCCTGATGGCTGAGGGACAATAATTGTTCCTGAACCTGGTGGTGTGAGTCCTGAGGCTCCTGTACCTCCTTCCTGATGGCTAAGGGACAATAATTGTTCCTGAACCTGGTGGTGTGAGTCCTGAGGCTCCTGTATCTCCTTCCTGATGTTTGAGGGGTAGTAACTATCCCTGAACCTGGTGGTGTGGGTCCTGAGGCTCCTGTACCTCCTTCCTGATGGCTGAGGGATAATAATTGTTCCTGAACCTGGTGGTGTGAGTCCTGAGGCTCCTGTACCTCCTTCCTGATGTTTGAGGGGTAATAACTGTTCCTGAACCTGGTGGTGTGAGTCCTGAGGCTCCTGTATCTCCTTCCTGATGTTTGAGGGGTAGTAACTATCCCTGAACCTGGTGGTGTGGGTCCTGAGGCTCCTGTACCTCCTTCCTGATGGCTGAGGGATAATAATTGTTCCTGAACCTGGTGGTGTGAGTCCTGAGGCTCCTGTACCTCCTTCCTGATGTTTGAGGGGTAATAACTGTTCCTGAACCTGGTGGTGTGAGTCCTGAGGCTCCTGTACCTCCTTCCTGATGTTTGAGGGGTGGTAACTGTCCCTGAACCTGGTGGTGTGAGTCCTGAGGCTCCTGTACCTTCTACCTGATGGCAGAGCAAGAAGAGAGCAAGGCCTGGGTGGTGAGGATCTCTGACGATGGATGCTGCTTTCCTAAGACAGTGATTCACATAGATGTGCTCAATAGTGGGGAGGCCTTTACCCGTGATGCACTGGGCTGAATTTGCTACCTTTTTTAGGATTATTCCATTGAAAGGCATTAGTGTCCCCATTCCAGGCCATAATGCAGCCAGTCAGTATACTCTCCACTGCAGAAGTTAGTCAATATTTTTGATGTCATGATGAATTTCCGCAGATTCCTGAGGATGTAGAGGCACTATCATGCTTTCTTACGTGCTGGGATGAGAACTGACCCTCTGAGATAGCGACACCCAGGAATTTAAAGTTACTGATCCTCTCCACCTCTGATCCTCCATTCCAAGTTCAGAGACTGGCAACAGGAGTGGTGTGAAGTGTATCACTGAAGAACGATATTGTGTCAGAGTCAACTGAAAACACATCCATCACTCAGAAAGAGCGAGAGAGAAAAATCTGTGCACAATGTAGAAAACAGGATAAAGCAAATCTCTGGGCAGCCTTTGGATAAGCAGGCAAGGAAAATGAGAAAAGCAGGCAGTCACAAACCACAGGGCAGGAAATTGCATGGACATACTGTGAATAGAAATTGGCTTCCAATGCAGACAAATGGGATTGACTAATATTGATAAAAGCAATTGATTCAAGATTCAAGATTCAACATTGTTTAATGTCATTTCCAGAACACAAGAGTAAGCAGAACAACATTAGCCCCGAGTGAGGCCTCGCTAGGCATATTGTGAGCAGCTTTGAGCCCCTTATCTAGGAAAGGATGTGCTGACATTGCAGAGGGTGCAGAGGAGGTTCACGAGAATGATTCTGGGATTGAAAGGCTTGTCATGTGAGCAGCAATGGAAGGCTCTGGGCCTGTACTCGCTGGAATTTGTAAGAATGAAGGATCTCATTGAAACCTATCGAATATTGAAAAATCTTGATAGAGTGGATGTGGGGAGGATGTTTCCTACAGTGGGGGAGTCTAGGACCAGAGGACACAGATAGAGTGGATGTGGGGAGGATGTTTCCTGTAGTGGGGGAGTCTAGGACCAGAGGACACAGACAGAGTGGATGTGGAGAGGATGTTTCCTACAGTGGGGGAGTCTAGGACCAGAGGACACAGATAGAGTGGATGTGGGGAGGATGTTTCCTGTAGTGGGGGAGTCTAGGACCAGAGGACACAGACAGAGTGGATGTGGAGAGGATGTTTCCTACAGTGGGGGAGTCTAGGACCAGAGGACACAGATAGAGTGGATGTGGAGAGGATGTTTCCTATAGTGGGGGAGTCTAGGACCAGAGGACACAGACAGAGTGGATGTGGAGAGGATGTTTCCTATAGTGGGGGAGTCTAGGACCAGAGGACACAGATAGAGTGGATGTGGAGAGGATGTTTCCTATAGTGGGGGAGTCTAGGACCAGAGGACACAGATAGAGTGGATGTGGGGAGGATGTTTCCTACAGTGGGGGAGTCTAGGACCAGAGGACACCGATAGAGTGGATGTGGGGAGGATGTTTCCTGTAGTGGGGGAGTCTAGGACCAGAGGACACAGATAGAGTGGATGTGGGGAGGATGTTTCCTGTAGTGGGGGAGTCTAGGACCAGAAGACACAGATAGAGTGGATGTGGACAGGATGTTTCCTATAGTGGGGGAGTCTAGGACCAGAGGACACAGATAGAGTGGATGTGGAGAGGATGTTTCCTGTAGTGGGGGAGTCTAGGACCAGAGGACACAGATAGAGTGGATGTGGAGAGGATGTTTCCTGTAGTGGGGGAGTCTAGGACCAGAAGACACAGCCTCAGAATAGAAAGGCATCCGTTTAGAACAGAGATGAGGAGGAATTTCTTTAGCCAGAGGGTGGTGAATCTGTGGAATTTGTTGCCACAGGCAGCTGTGAAGGTGAACTCTCTTGGGGCATTTAAGGCAGAGGATGATAGGTTCTTGATTAGTCAGGGCATGAAAGGTTATGAGGAGAAGACAGGAGAATGGGGATGAGTGGAAAATGGCTCAGCCATGGTGAAATAGCCGAACAGACTCGATGGGCTGAATGGCCAAATTCTGTCCTTTGTCTTATGGTCTAAAATTTTTACCCTGGATCCAATGCAGCACAAGAAAAACACAATAATTTAAAGAGCACAGTAATAATAAAACACACAATAAACATAAATGCATAGGATAGCTTATATACAAAGATTGTATGTTCATAAAATGATGCTAGGCACGGTGTGCCTATACATAAGGTGACTCTGACAGGAATTGGTTGGGGGTGTGGAGGGGTGGGTTGGTGGGTGGAGGTGTTGATCAGCCTCACTGCTTGGGGAAAGTAACTGTTTTTGAGTCTGGTGGTCCTGGTGTGGATGTTATGTAGCCTCCTCCCCGATGGGAGTGGGATAGACAGTTCATGAGCAGGGTGGGTGCGATCCTTCATGATGTCACTGGCCATTTCCTGGCACCTTTCCGTGTATTTGTCCTTGCTGGGGGGTAGGCTGAAGAAAGGAATAGGAACAACCATCAGAATTGAGCTGGCTGACTGCACGTGTCTGAAAAGCAGCCAGGAATGGTGGGGATGTTAGGCTGTTTGATATCACACACCCTGCTCTCACCTCTGAGTCAGAAGCCTGATGAAGACTCCAGTTAGCACTTGTAAACTTTCGGTCTCTCAGAAGGACGGAAAAAAATCCCACGGCTCTGTTGCGTGAAGGTGAGGTGTGATGAAGTTGATGCCTTGACCAATAATGCATCATCATCACCATTATGTGCCGTGTCTATTGATGTTCGTGGTTTTATCCATGACCACGCCTGTCCTTGGAAAATTTTTCTACAGCAGTGGTTTGCCATTGCCTTCTTCTGGGCAGTGTCTTTACAAGACGGGTGACCCCAGCCATTATCAATACACTTCAGAGATTGTCTGCCTGGTGTCAGTGGTCACATAACCAGGACTTGTGATCTGCACCGGCTGCTCAAACGACCATCCACCACCTGCCCCCGTGGCTTCACGTGACCCTGATTGGGGGCTAAGCAGGTGCTACATCTTGCCCAGGGGTGACCTGTAGGCTAGCAGAGGGAAGGAGCACCGTAACACCCTTTGATAAAGATGTACAGTATCTCCACCATAGCAAGCAATTACCCCTCAATATTTCTTTGTCTAAATCAGTATCCCACTAAAACACACAAAATGCTGGAGGAACTCAACAGGCAGCATCTATGGAGGGGAATAAACTGTCAATGTTTTGAACCGAGACCCTTCTTCAGGATCCCAGTATGGCCTATGTCTGAAGGTGTTATGGTTATGGACACAGTAGGGTCTTTCAGTGTGAAAACCAGCTACTCTATTTCTTTCATTCTGTCATACTCACTGGCTGTGAAAATAATATATTTATTGAGATACCACATGGAAAGCCCCTTCCAGCCCAACAACCCTCTGATTTGACCCCAGCCTAATCACAGGACAATTTACAATGACCAACTAGCCTACTAACTGCTACATCTTTGGACTGTGGGAGGAAACTGGAGCACCCGGAGGAAACCCACGCAGTCACGGGGAGAACGTGCAAACTCCTTACCGGCAGTGGCGGGAATTGAACTCCTGTACTGTAAAGCATTGTGCTGACCACAGTGCCGCCCCGATTGCACGGTGCATCAAGAGATTACAATACACAACAACAAAGTGCCAAGTTCAAAAAGTTCAAAGGAAATTTATTACCGAAGTACATGCATGACACCATATACAAACCCTGAGATTTATTTTCTTATGGGCAACTCAATAAATTTATAGAAGAATAACCATAACAGAATCACTGAAAGACTGCACCAACTTGTGCATTCAACCAGTGTGCAACAGTATGCCAACACAAAAAGAAAGAAACAATAATAAATAATTAAACAATAAACATCGAGTTGAAGAGTCCTTGAAAGTGAGTCCATAGGCTGTGGGAACATTTCAGTGATGGGGCAAGTGAAGTTATTCCCTTTGGTTCAAGACCTTGATGGTTGAGGTGTAATAACTGTTCCTGAACCTGGTGGTGTGAGTCCTGAGGCTCCTGTACCTCCTTCCTGATGATTGAGGTGTAATAACTGTTCCTGAACCTGGTGGTGTGAGTCCTGAGGCTCCTGTACCTCCTTCCTGATGACTGAGTGTTATTAACCGTTCCTGAACCTGGTGGTGTGAGTCCTGAGGCTCCTGTACCTCCTTCCTAATGGTTGAGGTGTAATAACTGTTCCTGAACCTGGTGGTGTGGGTCCTGAGGCTCCTGTACCTCCTTCCTGATGGCAGCAGTGAGAAGAGAGCATGTCCTGGGTGGTGGGAGTCCCTGACGATGGGTGCTGCTTTCCTGTGACAGTGTTTCGTGTAGATGTGCTCAAAGGTGGGGAGGGCTTTACCTGTGTTGGACTGGGCCTCATCTGCTACTTTTATTAGGATTTTCTGTTCTGTTGTATTGGTGTTCCCATACCAGCCAGTCAATATACTCAATATACGACTACCCACCCCCCCCCCCCCCCCGGTAACCCATCCTGGCCACTCACCGCTCTCTGTGAAAAGGAGACTGCTACTCACATCGCCTTAACCTTCAAAAGCAAGTTAACTGTGCTGCACCCTTCTCTGCTCTCTATTCCTTCCCCTCACTTTCACCTCCAATGTTCAACCGATTTCTTTTGGATGTTCCTTTGCGTTACAGAAGCGCAGCAGTTACTGTAACGCTTTATGGCGTTACAAACTGCCCGCGGGGAGTTTGTACGTTCTCTCCGTGACCGCGTATGTTTCCTCTGAGTGCGCGGTTTCTTCCCACAGTCCAAAGATGCGTGGGTTAGGTTGTGGGCACCGTATGTTGGCGCCAGAAGCTTGCTGGCACTTGCGTGCTGCCCCCAGCACGTCCTCAGATTGTGGGGATTGTTGACACAAACAACACTTTTCAAGATCCAGGAAATTAATTTTTCAACAGTGGATGTTTTGGGCCGAGACCCTTCATTGGGACTACAAAGGAAGAATGTTAGAATAAGGAGGTGGCGGGGGGAGAGAGAGGAGGACAAGCTAGAAGGTGATAGGTTAGAAGCTGTGAGGTGATAGGTGGAAAGGGTAACGAGCTGATGAAGAAAGAATCTGATAGGAGAGGAGAGTGAATCATGGGAGAAAGGGAAGGAGGAGGGGGCACTGGGGGAGATGATAGGCAGGTGAGGAGAAGAGGTGAGAGGCCAGGGTGGGGGGTAGAGGAAGAGGGAATAGGGAGGGCAAAGAACCGGGAGAAATCGATGTTCATGTCATCAGGTTGGAGGCTAACCTGACGGAAGATGAGCTGCTGCTCTTCCAGCTGAGAGTGGGCTCAGAGGAGGCCGCGGACAGGCCTGTTGGAGCGGAAGGTTCCTGTTCTATCTGTACATCGTCCTTTGAAGGTTCAAAGTCACACAGCTAGAAACCATTGGAGATATCACAATTAGTGTGGCAGTACAGAGGTGTCAGCGCCTGGGAACATTGTCGGTACAAGAATGTTTGATTTTTAATTGCAGTACATATCCGACCCAATCTCCCAGTTAGGAGCATTAAACTGCACACTGATGTAGACACTCAACACAATCCTAACAAGTTCATTCTCTCCGCTCTGAACAAAAATAACCACGTAAGCAAACAGATAAAACCGGTGGGAGATGGATTTGACAGGACAATGTGGGAAACGGCAAGCAACCTTGGCTTTATTAGCTCTGGTAAAAATATTTTTCCAATTTGAAAGAAGCTGAAGCGTGAAGGGAAGCGAGTCATTGGTGGTCTCAGAGACACAAAGAAAGCCCCATGAAGTGTCAAGGTTCAAGACTGTTTAAAATCATTCCCAGTACACAAGTGTAAAGGAGAAGGAAATAATTGTTACTCCGGATCCGATGGAGCACAGTAAGAGAAAGAACACAATAATAATTTAAAAAAACACACAATAAGTATAAATACAAGAAAGTCTGCAGATGCTGGAAATTGTCATGAATTTTTTTTTCTATGGCAGCAGTACAGTGCGATACATAAAATCACTACAGTAATGAGCAAAAGTCTGAAGCAGTCCAGCCTAAGACGTTTGCACAATACTGCATATAAGCACCTAGAACCAAGGCTATTAGATGGTTGGGGCAAACATGGGCTATGATCTGATAGGACAGCTCAGTGGGCTGAATGGCCTTTGGGATGGTGGAGCAGTGACTAAAGTGCCAGACCACGGGCGCAGGCCCTGAGCTGACGTGGCAGCTCTGTGATTGAAATTCGGTTGATAACCTGGGTAGTGGCCGCCACCGAGCTACTGCCCTGCTTAGGAGCACTGACGTCCTTCAACTGAGCAAGTTTACAAGTCCCAGTCCGAGCCAGGTTTACTTGTCACGTGTACAGTGAAACGTGCAGTTTGAGGATGTGCTGCATCCACCAGTCTTGTTGACCCTTCCCCACCTCCCCGCCCTCAGGCAGGGGGTCCCGTAGCATTCGGACAAGAATTGTTCGGATGGGAGACAGCTTCCCCCCCCAGGCTGTGAGACTGACGAATTCCCTGTCACCACCCAGGTCTCATCACACGTGAAGAGCCAGTAGCGTTATACTGTTTACTTTTTAACTTGTGTCCTAAATGCACCTGTTTATTTGTGGTAATATAGTTCTATGTGCTGTATGTGTGAGTTATATGTAATGTGTTTGTGTGGAGATACGTCTCTATCAAAGGAGGTGTAAGGCACCCCTCCCCTCCGCTAGCCTGCAGGTTGGGCAAGGTGTAGCTCCTGCTTAGCCCCCGATCAGGGTCACGTGAACCCATGGGAGCAGGAGGTGGGTGGTCATTTGAGCAGTTGGTGTGTATCACAAGTCCTGGTTATGTGACCACTGACACCAGGCAGACAATCACCATAAAGTACTGACAATGACTGGGGTAAGCTGCCTTGTATAGACACTGCCCAGAAGAGGGCAATGGCAAACCACTTCTGTGGGAAAATTTGCCAAGGACAATCATGATCAGGGAAAGGCGGATCACCTGCCGTCATACAACACGGCACATAATGATGATGTCTGAGCGTAGTACCGTTGGCTACATTTGGTCTTTTCTCTTTGATGGCCACAGAGAGGAGAGGAGACCACTCGCTGTTGTAGGATTTGAAACAGCTAAAAGAATTGTCACGGCAAGTTAGGAAGAAATTTAATCTCTAACTGAAATTTAGCATTTCCTTCAATGATGAAGACAGGCCATAGTAGAGTTAGCAGTAGCTGTGATTTTGTCACCAATAGAAATCACAGATTTTCAAATCACATTGCAGTTGTTACAAATATTGAAAAATTTGATTGTAACAAGTATTGAAAAATATGATTAATGGCACACTCATCACTACTTCAAAATTACAGTAATTATAAGACCCACAGCTAGATCGTATATCTTCCTGTCCGTAGACAGCTGTCTGACATAATTGATCAGCTATTGAGCAGCCCTGTGATCGGATATCCAACATGACATGTGTATTGCTTTGTTGAAGACCGCCCCACAGTCTAATGGCCTTATTCAAGCTAAGCAACAACAGCCTTCACACTGATATGTCTTTAACAAACAAAACTTAAGTTTAAATATCAGAGAGTGTAGACAGTATACAACCTGAAATTCTAACTCTTCACAGACATGCACGAAACAAGAAACCCCATAGAATGAAAGATAGAAACACTGAAGCTCCAAAGCACAAGCAGCAGCAAAAAAATTAACACCCCCACTCCCCACCAACCCCCATGCATTTCTATTGCCCCTTTTGGGATCTCGGGGGAAGTGTCTTGCAGCCAGCCATCTCCCTTCTCAAACGTAGCCAATGTTGTGTCAGGGGTAGGACCAGCTCACGCACAGCAAGCTCCAGCAAATAGAAGGCTTGAGAGGGGATGCTTCAGGGGGGCAAATATGGATCATATGGCATAGAACAGCACACATTACAGTCAGGCGATGAGGTGGAGATACGTCTCTACCAGAAAGGAGGTGTAGGTGCTCCTTCCCTCTGCTAGTCTGTAGGTCACTCTTGGGCGAGGTGTAGCACTTGCTTAACACTGCCCCCCCTCCCCCCCGATCAGGGTCACGTGAAGCCATGGGAGCAGGTGATGGATGGTCGTATGAGCAGCCGGTGCAGATCACAAGTCCTGGTTATGTGACCACTGACACCAGGCAGACAATCTCTGAAGAATATTGATAATGGCTGGGGTCACCCGTCTTGTAAAGAATATCATGAGACCATGAACTTGAGAAAATCTGCAGATGCTGGAAAACCACTCGTGTGGCCAAGTGGTTAAGGCTTTGGGCTGGCGATCTGAAGGTTGTTAGTTCGAGCCTCAGCCGAGGCAGCGTGTGTCCTTGAGCGAGGCACTGAACCACACACGACTACCGTGCTTTGTGTTCAGGTTTCCGAATACAATGAATGAGTTGTAACAGCTTCTCTTAAACATAAAATGCCTCATGCCGTTTTATTTCTGACAACCTACAGGAGCACCAGAGGAGGTGGTGGGCAGGTGAGGAGATAATGTGAGAGAGGGAAACAGGAATGGGGAACGGTGAACGGGGGAGGGGGGGGAGTCAATCACTGACATAATCTCATAAGCAATAATCGCCCATAGCACATAACAATGTGGATGACTTGTATTGTTAATGTTCCAGTTTGTTCTGTGTTTGTTACTCAGCTAAATGGTAGTTTGTCTTTTTTACAAACTTTAACTATTTCTATGAAACTTTGGCTAATTGGGAAATCCGCTTAATTGGACCAAAATGTACTGGTCCCAATTAACTGGAATCCATTGTGTTTGTAACGCACCCCTCATACAAACTCTTCTCCCTCCTGCCGTCTGGGAAAAGGCACTGAAGCATTCGGGCTCTCACGACCAGACTATGTGACAGTTTCTTCCCCCAAGCTATCAGACTCCTCAGTACCCAGAGCCTGGACTGACACCTTACTGCCCTATTGTCTTGTTTATTATTTATTGTAATGCCTGCACTGTTTTCTGCACTTTATGCAGTCCTGGGTAGGTCTGTAGTCTAGTGTAGTTTTTTTTCTGTGTTTTTTTTTATTACGTAGTTCAGTCTAGTTTTTGTACTGTGTCATGTAACACCATGCTCCTGAAAAACGTAGTCTCATTTTTACTGTGCACTGTACCAGCAGTTATGGTCGAAATGACAATAAAAGTGACTTGACTTGACTTAAATCTCTCAGTGATGTCATATCATATTTTAATTATACCCACTGCCCATAGCAGATTCAGATTGGTTATGTTGGCAATTACACTACAAGTGAGCACTTTGTGGTTTGCAGTAGCAAATAGTGAGATCGTGTGGAGAGCTACCACTTGGATTTGGATTGGTCCATTTAACCCAGTGCTGCAGGATTCCCTCTACGTCCGTGTTCAGCACAGCAATAAACTTGCGTAAATTTCAAATTTCAAAGTAACTTTATTATCAAGGTACATATACATCACCATATACAACCCTGAGATTCATTTACTTGTCAGTATACTCAATAAACCCATAGAATAATGATCATAACAGACCACCTAAGTTGGACGTTCAACCAGAATGCAGAAGACAACAAACTTTGCAAATACAAAAAGAAAAATGAATAAGCAATAAATATCAAGAACATGAGATGAAGAGTCTTTGATAGTGAGTCTGTAGGTTGGGGGAACATTTCAAAGATGGGGCAAGTGAAGTTATTCCCTCTGGGTCAAGAGCCTGATGGCTGAGGGGTAATAACTGTTCCTGAACCTGGTGGCGTGAGTCCTGAGGCCCCTGTACCTCCTTCCTGATGGCAGCAGTGAGAAGAGAGCATGTCCTGGGAAGTGGGCGTCCCTGATGATGGATGCTGCTTTCCTGCGACAACGCTCCATGTAAATGTGCTCAGTCGTTGGAAACTGCCAACAAAGAGGGCAGTGCGATACTGCCCCGATGATTAGCTTTGGCAATGTTGAAATGAGGTAAGTGTCAGCCAGGCCTCAGCATAGAACCTCCCCCCTCTTCCTCGTTGTGTCAAAGCAAACAGGGGGTTCTGCTCACACTCGATTTTCAAAGTTCAAAGTAAATTTATCACCAAAGCACTTTTATATCATCATATACAACCGTGAGATTCATTTTCTTGCAGGCATTCACAGTAAATACAAAGAAAAACATTAGACTCAATGAAAGACTGCACCCAACAAGATGGACAAACAACCAGAGTGCAAAAGACAGCAAACTGACCAATACGAAAAGAGAAATAACAACAATAATAATAAATAAATAGATAGATAAATAAGCATAAAGTGTTCAATGGTTCAATTTAATATCAGAGAATTTCTACAGTGTACAACCTCGAATTCTTACTCTTCACAGACATCCATGAACAGAAGATCCCAAATAAGACAGCAAAATGTTAGAACCACAAGACTCCCCCCTCCCACAAACAGGCAGCAGCAAAAGCGTCAACCGTCTCCCCCCACCAGCAGAAAACACCAGCCCCCACCCCACCACCCAGCATGCAAGCAATAGCCAAGCCCCCAAAGAGACACAATCTAGAGTCCATCAGACACCACCTAGCTCTTCGACGTGACACAAACTCTGTCTCGTGAACAAGTGAGAGAGAGGTATCACTGCTGTCACAGTGAGAGGGGAAACCGACTGCTTGCTCTTTCGATGTTACAGTGGACAGCTTAGCTCATTCGAGCTCATCCGACATGAGGGAGGGAGGGAGGGAGGGAGAGAGGGGGAGTGAGACAGTGAGACAGAGAGAGAGAGAGAGAGAGAGAGAGGGACAGAGGAAAGAGAGGGGAGTGAGATAGAGAGATGGTGAGATGGAGAGTGAGAGATGGAGTGATCGAGATAGAGATATCACTGAAGTGCAGAGGCCGCTGACAGCTGCACCTGCTGACCGGATGTTCTGATTTCCTGCAACGTTTCAGTTGGTTCCACCGGCGAGAGGGATCAGTCGTCCACAGAGGCCACACCCTGAAGGCTCACATCTTCAAGAACATGAGATGAAGAGTCCTTGAAGTGAGGAGTTTGTTTGGAAAAGAAACATTGAAAAAAATCAAAAGCCTCAAAAGTCCAAAGTTCAAAGTAGGTTTATTATCAAAGTGTCTATAAGTCACCATACACTATCCTGAGATTCATTTTCTTGTGGGCATTCACAGCAGAACAACGAAATTCAATGGAATCGATGAAAAACCACACACAACCAATGTTTAAAAGAAGACAAGCTGTGGAATGCAAACAAATACACAGCTAGATAGATACCGAGGATGTCAGTTGTAGATATTTGAAAGTGAATCCATAGGGTGTGGAGTCAGTACAAAATTGAGGTGAGTGAAGTTATCCTCATTGGTTCAGGAGCCTGATGATTGTAGGGTAATAACTGTTCCTGAACCTGGTGGTGTGAGTCCGTGGCCAAGTGGCTAAGGCATTGGTCTAGTGATCTGAAGGTCGCTAGTTCGAGCCTCAGCTAAGGCAGCGTGTTGTGTCCTTGAGCAAGGCACTTAACCACACATTGCTCTGCGACGACACCGGTGCCAAGCTGTATCGGCCCTTGCCCTTCCCTTGGACAACATCGGTGGCATGGAGAGGGGAGACTTGCAGCATGGGCTTCCATACAACCTTGGCCAGGCCTCAGTCAACGTCGAAATCAATGGACAGCCGAAGAAGATTCTGTGGTGAGAGTCCTGAGGCTCCTGTACCTTTCTCTTGATGGTCGAGGGGTAATAACTGTTCCTGAACCTGGTGGTGAGGGACCCTAGGCTCCTGCGCCCGTGGCCCGATGGGAGCAGCGAGAAGAGAGCATGACCTGGATGGTGGGGGTCTCTGATGATGGATGCTGTTTTCCAGTGGCAGAGCTCTATATAGATGTGCTCAATGGTGGGGAGGACTTTTCTTGTGATGGACTGGGCTGTCCACCATTTTTTTTGTAGGAGCTTTTAGCTCTTGTGTACTGGTGATTGGAAGCTGCGTGAAGGCAAGTTGAAAGGAACTGAATGAATGGTCGAAAAGGGGAAATATTGACAGCAGAAGTATTGAAAACAACATAAAATCTGTGGTCAGGTAGCCAGCAAGCTCAATGCTCATTTTGACAGGTCCTTGAAAAGTAGAACTATCAATGGATCGTTAAACGACCGACTCGTTCAATTCACCCCTTTCATCAATCTCTGTCAGTGAAAACTCTTTCTGAGTTCACAACCCATCTCTCACCAGCTAGTGAAACCTATATTTTCAGAAAAAAATTCAATGTTCTGCCACCTCACACAGCAAATTCCAAAATAAATCTGCTTCACCGGTTCCTTATATGCTTCAATTTTGTTGGAAAAGAAATCCACGCTTACTGTTGCAAACCCACCAAAGTCAAGGCCCCTGATGTAAGGTGCTAAGATTGGGTGGGGGGGGAGACTAGAGAGATGAAGGAGGGTCCGACAGTCGGAGTAAACTGGATGGGTACTGTTACTTGGGTTCAAGGTCAGGTTTATGGTCATTCACCGTACACACACAGACCACCAAACAAAACAGCTTTCCTCCAGATCTACGTACACAAACGTACAACTCACATGCGTAGTACATAAAGTAATACTATCACAAATCCATTATTCGTTATGTGCCCTGCTGTTTGACATGGGCGATCAAGGTCTTTCCATGACTGTGATTGTCCTTGGCGAATTTTTCTCCAGAAGTGCCTTCCTGACAGCTTCTGGGCAGTGTTCTTCCTGCCATTATCAATACTCTTCAGAGATTGTCTGCCTGGTGTCAGTGGTCACATAACCAGGACTCGTGATCTGCACCGGCTGCTCATACGACCATCCACCACCTGCTCCCGTGGCTTCACGTGACCCTGATTGGGGGCAAAGCAGGTGCTGCACCTTGCCCAAGGGTGACCTGCAGGCTACTGGAGGGAAGGAGTGCCTTCATGCCTTTTGGTAGAGATGTATCTCACCCTGACATGTACAATGATGATGACGCTACTGTGGTCTCCTGATTGACAGTAAATGATCAAAATCAGCGCAGGCACCTAGTGCTGATAATGGACTGAGTTCATACGATGGTGTCTATGATCAAATCCTCCAAATCTTCATTTTCATTGTAGCATTCAAGACAATTGTCGATACCTCCAAACCCTCTGTAGTTCCTAACTAAAGTAGTGAAATCATTTCATTTTCACTCCCGGCCTTTTTCTGGCATCTTCAGGCCTTTAGCTTGAAGCCACAGTGAGCAAAACAGTTCTGAATTGTCTTAATGCTTATTTCTCACCAACTATCAGTGACAAAAATCATCGCTTTACGAATCCACTGCTCTGTCTATGGGAACGTTGCTGGGGTGCAGTTACACCCTCCTTCCACCGGAGAGGCTGTTGTGCCACATGTCGTACTCACACTGTGAAAATACCCAGATTATGGATTAACTTTTTATTTCACATGAACTTTGAAACATACAGAGAAATGCTTCAGGAGCAAGAGAGCAGAACTTTAAGGTGTTGGAAGGAAAGCGGAGGGGAGGATATCAGAGGTAGACTTTTTACACAGAGAGTGGTGGGTGAGCAGAACCTGCTGCCGGGGGCAGTGGGAGAGGCAGATACATTAAGGACATTTGAGAGAATCTTAGACACATGGATGAAGGAAAACTGGAGGGCTGTGAGGGAGGGAAGGGTTAGATTGATCCTGGAGTGGGTGAAACTGGAGGGCTGTGTGGGAGGGAAGGGTTGGATTGATCCTGGAGTGGGTGAAACTGGAGGGCTGTGTGGGAGGGAAGGGTTAGATTGATCCTGGAGTGGGTGAAACTGGAGGGCTGTGAGGGAGGGAAGGGTTAGATTGATCCTGGAGTGGGTGAAACTGGAGGGCTGTGTGGGAGGGAAGGGTTAGATTGATCCTGGAGTGGGTGAAACTGGAGGGCTGTGTGGGAGGGAAGGGTTAGATTGATCCTGGAGTGGGTGAAACTGGAGGGCTGTGTGGGAGGGAAGGGTTGGATTGATCCTGGAGTGGGTGAAACTGGAGGGCTGTGTGGGAGGGAAGGGTTAGATTGATCCTGGAGTGGGTGAAACTGGAGGGCTGTGTGGGAGGGAAGGGTTAGATTGATCCTGGAGTGGGTGAAACTGGAGGGCTGTGTGGGAGGGAAGGGTTAGATTGATCCTGGAGTGGGTGAAACTGGAGGGCTGTGTGGGAGGGAAGGGTTAGATTGATCCTGGAGTGGGTGAAACTGGAGGGCTGTGTGGGAGGGAAGGGTTGGATTGATCCTGGAGTGGGTGAAACTGGAGGGCTGTGTGGGAGGGAAGGGTTAGATTGATCCTGGAGTGGGTGAAACTGGAGGACTGTGTGGGAGGGAAGGGTTAGATTGATCTTGGAGTGGATGAAAGGTTCACACATCACTGTGGGCCGAAGGGTCTGTACTGTTCTGTGAAGTTCTATGTTCTTCGTTTGCATCTGTTTATGTTTTGCAACGTTCTGTGGCCACAAAACAACAAATTTCATCAATTACAGGACTGTGCACAAGTCTGAGGCTCGTATGTAAACCCAGGGTGCCAAAGACTCGCTCAGCACTGTAGTGATTTTATGTATTGCACAGTACCTCTGCCACAAAAAAAAACAAATTTCATGACGTATGTGAGTGAAGATAAACCTGATTCTGATCTGGGTCTCTATTGTGGACTGAGAGTGGGAAGGGGGCAGGGAGAGGGGAATCATGGTTGGGAAAAGGGGAAGGGAGAGGGGAGGGAGCGGGAAGCACCAGAGGGACATTCTGTAATGATCAATAAAACAATTGTTCGGAATCAATAACCTTACCTGGTGTTGGGGGTGTCTGCAACTGCATTAGCCCGCCTGATGCACCATCAATAACTCACTCTGAGACGTAAGAAGCGAGATATCGGCTTTTATTGACTGGAAGAATGAACAACACTACATCCTGGAGAATGAGGCCGGGCTCAGGCCTCAATCGCCTTTATACAGGGGTCTGTGGGAGGAGCCACAGGAGCAGTCCAGACAGGTATATGTAGTTCACCACACCGCCCCCCCCCGCACCTGGTACTCCTTCACTACCACCTGCCCCACACCCCTCCCACGGCGCTCCACCCTCACCATTCCCACCATCCTTTGCTCCCAGCAGATTTACAAACTTGTTCTCCTCGCCACGTTGTGCAAAAGTCTTTGGCATCCTCGATATACCGTGCATAGAGCATGTGCCCAAGATATTTGCACAGCACTGCAGGTCAGTGATAATAACCCTGATTCTGATTGTTAGTCTGAGTTATGCCTAAAGCAGGGGTTTCCAAATTGCCGTCCACGTCCCCTCAGTTAACTGTGGGGTCCGTGTCCCCTCGGTTAATGGTAGGGTCCGTGTCCCCTCGGTTAATGGTGGGGTTCGCGTCCCCTCGGTTAATGGTGGGGTCAGTGTCCCCTCGGTTAATGGTGGGGTCAGTGTCCCCTCGGTTAATGGTGGGGTCCGTGTCCCCTCGGTTAATGGTGGGGCCCATGTCCCCTCGGTTAATGGTGGGGCCCGCGTCCCCTCGGTTAATGGTGGGGCCCACGTCCCCTCGGTTAATGGTGGGGCCCCGCGTCCCCTCGGTTAATGATGGGGCCCGTGTCCCCTCGGTTAATGATGGGGCCCATGTCCCCTCAGTTAATGGTGGGGTCCGTGTCCCCTCGGTTAATGGTGGGGCCCATGTCCCCTCGGTTAATGGTGGGGCCCGCGTCCCCTCGGTTAATGGTGGGGCCCGTGTCCCCTCGGTTAATGGTGGGGTCTGTGTCCCCTCGGTTAATGGTGGGGGGCCCGTGTCCCCTCGGTTAATGGTGGGGCCCGTGTCCCCTCAGTTAATGGTGGGGCCCACGTCCCCTCGGTTAATGGTGGGGCCCGCGTCCCCTCGGTTAATGGTGGGGTCTGTGTCCCCTCGGTTAATGGTGGGGGGCCCGTGTCCCCTCGGTTAATGGTGGGGCCCGTGTCCCCTCAGTTAATGGTGGGGCCCACGTCCCCTCGGTTAATGGTGGGGCCCGCGTCCCCTCGGTTAATGATGGGGCCCGTGTCCCCTCGGTTAATGATGGGGCCCATGTCCCCTCAGTTAATGTTGGGGCCCCTGTCCCCTCGGTTAATGGTGGGGCCCACGTCCCCTCGATTAATGGTGGGGCCCACGTCCCCTCGGTTAATGATGGGGCCTGTGTCCCCTCGGTTAATGGTGGGGTCCGCGTCCCCTCGGTTAATGGTGGGGCCCCTGTCCCCTCGGTTAATGGTGGGGCCCGTGTCCCCTCGGTTAATGGTGGGGCCCACGTCCCCTCGGTTAATGGTGGGGTCCGCGTCCCCTCGGTTAATGGTGGGGCCCGTGTCCCCTCGGTTAATGGTGGGGCCCGTGTCCCCTCGGTTAATGGTGGGGTCCGCGTCCCCTCGGTTAATGGTGGGGCCCACGTCCCCTCGGTTAATGGTGGGGCCCACGTCCCCTCGGTTAATGGTGGGGTCCGTGTCCCCTCGGTTAATGGTGGGGCCCACGTCCCCTCGATTAATGGTGGGGCCCACGTCCCCTCGGTTAATGATGGGGCCTGTGTCCCCTCGGTTAATGGTGGGGTCCGCGTCCCCTCGGTTAATGGTGGGGCCCCTGTCCCCTCGGTTAATGGTGGGGCCCGTGTCCCCTCGGTTAATGGTGAGGCCCACGTCCCCTCGGTTAATGGTGGGGTCCGCGTCCCCTCGGTTAATGGTGGGGCCCGTGTCCCCTCGGTTAATGGTGGGGCCCGTGTCCCCTCGGTTAATGGTGGGGTCCGTGTCCCCTCGGTTAATGGTGGGGCCCGTGTCCCCTCGGTTAATGGTGGGGCCCACGTCCCCTCGGTTAATGGTGGGGCCCATGTCCCCTCGGTTAATGGTGGGGCCCGTGTCCCCTCGGTTAATGGTGGGGCCCGTGTCCCCTCGGTTAATGGTGGGGTCCGTGTCCCCTCGGTTAATGGTGGGGCCCGTGTCCCCTCGGTTAATGGTGGGGCCCACGTCCCCTCGGTTAATGGTGGGGTCCGTGTCCCCTCGGTTAATGGTGGGGTCCGTGTCCCCTCAGTTAATGGTGGGGTCCGCGTCCCCTCGGTTAATGGTGGGGTCCGCGTCCCCTCGGTTAATGGTGGGGCCCGTGTCCCCTCGGTTAATGGTGGGGCCCACGTCCCCTCGGTTAATGGTGGGGGCCCATAGCATTAAAGAGGTTGGGATATCTCAGATGCAGCGTTTTAGCCAGAGGGCAGTGAATCTGTGGAATTCATCGTCACAGACGGCTATGGAGCCCAAGCCATTGGGCATATTTAAAGCTGAGGTTGATATGTCCTTGATTAGTCAGGGCGTCAGAGGATACGGGGAGAAGGCCGGTGAAAGGGGTTGAGAGGGATCATAAATCAGCCATGATGGAATGGTAGAGCAGGCAGAGGTGGTTTGATGGGCTGAATGGCCTAATTCTGCTCCTTTGTCTCATAGTGCAATGGTGGCGGTTGTCCATTGTGCCCGAAACGGCACAGGAGAATTTTTAGGGTGGAAAAGCCCTTGGACTGGGCCTGCTGGAAATACTCAGAGCAATTAGCATCTGTGGAGAGGTTTAATGTCAATAACCCTTCAGAAAGTTTCACTTCAAGGCAGTTCCACTCTCTTGATTCTCTATGGAGAGAGTAAAACAGCCAGTAATTGCCAACAACTGCCCTGCTGTGCTCCAAGCAGTCCCAGCTTTTGATAATATTGTGTTCATTTTCCTAACCGGTATAGGGGTTGCTTCTGTATCTGGTAACCCATTTCTGCAGCTGTTCAAAGTACATTTACTATCAAAGTATGTATACATTATACACCCTTGAGATTCGTCTCCTAACAGACGGCCATAAAACAAGGAAGCCCCAAAGAACCCATTAAAGGAACACCCCAGAGTGTGGAGAGAAATGGTACATCATGCGCACAATATATGCAAACAACTAACGTTCTGAACTGATATCCACGAGGAGAGTCCGAGACCCACGGTCCAGCACCCAGACGAGTAAATGCCGTGGAGCAGCGAGCTGAACCAGCTCATCCCTTGCCTCGGGCCCCGAAACGTTTCAGTCTGGCCTAGCACCTAAATCAACGTCCAAACCATTGGGTTCAGTTGTCTCGATACACCCCGGGTCCTGGACCCCTCCGTGACCTGTGCACAACCTTTCAGATTCAGCCTGGCACTTAAAACCGTGTCAAAGCATTGGGTCCGGTCACTTCAATAAACTCTGGGACCTGGAGCCCAGCAGCTTGATTCAACCTGTTCCCAACCTTTCCAATTCGACCCGGTGCTGAAATCGTAGTGTATATGGGACCGAGTGTTATACTCCAGATTATTACTAACTTTAGCTAATCATTGTACTGACAATATTAAGTGTTTATTGTAGTTCTAAAATGCACACTTATAGTGCTAATAAAAAGTATTCACCCCCCTTCAAACTTTTCATGTTTTATTGTTTTACAAAATTGAATCACAATGGATTTTTAATTTGACCTATTTTTTGACACAGATCAACAGAAAAAGACTCTTTCTTGTCAAAGTGAAATCAGATTTCTACAAAGTGATCTAAATTAATTACAAATATAAAACACAAAATAATTGCATAAGTATTCACCCCCTTCAAGTTAGTATCTGGTAGATGCACCTTTCGTAGCAGTTACAGCCTTAAGACTGTGTGGATGGGTCTCTACCAGCTTTACACACCTAGACACTAATTTTTTCCCATTCTTCAGTCTCAGGTTGGGAGAGCAACACTTCTGTGACACCCTGGGAAAGGGTTCACTACTAATGTGATGGTCTTTCTGTAGAGGCAGTGTTTGGGTTATGGTTAGAGATAACGGGGGCTTTGGAATGTGAGCCGTCCAACGAAGGGAGTGTTGTGTGCCTGATGCTGGTGTGAGCTGGGTCTCTTGTTCAGTGGGAGATGAAGGGAGAAGACGCCGGAGAGAAGGGATTTCCCTATTCCCAGTTCCTCCGTCTCTGCCGCATCTGCTCCCAGGATCAGGCTTTCTGCTCAAGGACATCTCAAATGTCCTCTTTCTTTAAGGATCGTGGTTTCCCTTCTGCCGTCATTAATGATACCCTCACCCGTATCTCCATTTCCCGCACTTCAGCCCTCACCCCATCCTCCCGTCACCACAACAGGGACCGTGTTCCCCTTGTCCTCACCTACCACCCCACCAGCCTCTGGATCCAGCATATTATCCTCCGCAGCTTCCACCACCTTCAACAGGACCCCACCACTAAGCACATCTTTCCCTCTCTACCCCTCTCCGCTTTCCGTAGGGATCATTCCCTCCGCGACTACCTGGTCCACATGCCCCTCCCCACAGATCTCCCACCTGGCACTTATCCCTGCAAGCGTAAGTGCTACACCTGTCTCTACACCTCCTCTCTTACCACCATTCAGGGCCCCAAACAGTCTTTCCAGGTGAGGCAACACTTCACTTGTGAGTCTGTTGGGGTCATCTATTGCATCCGGTGCTCCCGGTGTGGCCTCCTCTACATCGGCGAGACCCGACGCAGATTGGGGGACCGCTTCATCGAGCACCTCCGCTCCGTCCGCCACAACAGACAGGATCTCCCGGTTGCCACCCACTTCAACTCTGCTTCACATTCCCATTCAGATATGTCCATACATTGCCCCCTCTACTGCCATGATGAGGCCAAACTCAGGTTGGAGGAGCAACACCTCATCTACCGTCTGGGTAGTCTCCAGCCCCTTGGCATGAACATTGAATTCTCCAACTTCTGGTAATTCCCTCCCTCTCCCTTCCCCCATCCCACTTTCACTCTGCCTCCTCTTCTAGCTGCCTATCACCTCTCTCATGATTCTGCCTTCTTCTACTACCCATAGTGCTTTCCACTTACATTCCTTCTTCACCTCTCCGGCCTATCCCCTCCCTCACCCCTTGATCTTTCCCCTTACTGATTTTTCATCTGGCACCTTCCACCCTCCCCCCCCACCTTCTTTATAGGGCCCCTGTCCCCTCCTTCTTCAGTCCTGACGATGTCTGGACTGGAAACGTTGACTGCTCGTTTCCACGGATGCTGCCCGACCTGCTGAGTTCCTCCAGCATGTTTGTACGTGCCGGAGAGGAGAGGTTGTAGGACTCGGCTCAGAGTGGGGCCGTGATCCGATGAAGCCCGGGGAGATCGAGGGAGGATCGGCGAAGGGGAAACCGTGAGCTCCGACTGGTGCACATCAGACTCTTTCACTAAAATGGGCCCTCTTCTATTCTTGCTTTTTCTTTACTAACCTTTTAGTCAAATTAAGAATTATAAAGCTAAAGTGTTTAATCGTATTTGTACGTGGTGGACTGTCCAGTTCGTGGTACTTCGTAACAGGGTATCGAGTCGCGCAGCATCCACACAAACAGGGGTTTCGGGGTGGGCTCGCTCCTCAATCTCCCGCGTTTGCCGGGGCCGGAGATTGTCTTCCCTGGACTCACACAGCTGACGGAACCAGAGTGTTTCACTTCATATTCCATCTAGATAGCCTCCAACCTATCAATTTCTCCAACTTCTACTAATTTCATTCCCTCCACTCCTTCCCTCTTCTTCAGTTCCGCACTCTGGCCTCTTACCTCATCTCATATGACCGCCCACCACCTGCGCCCGTGGCTTCGACCCTGACTGGGGGCTAAGCAGGTGCCACACCTTGTCTAAGGGTGACCTGCGGACTAGCGGAGGGAAGGAGCGCCTTACACCTCCTTTGGTAGAGACTCATCTCCACCCTGCCACCCAACAGAAATATAGAAAGCCAGAGCAAGTCTAGGCCATTCAGCCCATCAAGCCTGTTCCACCAATCAATTCTCCCAAATCCAGAATCCTGCTGTTCCTCCCTCTCTATCGGATATGTACAGAGCTTATAAAAGGTATTCACCTTCGTGGAAGTTTTCATGTTTTATTGTTTAACAACTTTGAATCACACCGGGTTTAATTTGGCTTTTTTGACACTGATCAACAGAAAAGACTCTTTCATGTCAGAGTGAAAACAGATCTCTACAAAGTGATCTAAATTAATTACAAATATAAAACACAAAATAATTAATTGCATAAGTATTCGCCCCCTTTAATATAACACACTAAATCATCACTGGTGCAGCCAAATGGTTTTAGAAGTCACATTTAGCTAAATGGTGATCACCGTGTGCAATCAAGGTGTTTCAATTGATTGTAGTAAAATTACACCTGTACCTGGAAGGTCCAACTACTTTCACCTCCCCCTTGTGCTCTACCCCTTCCCTTTCTCCTATGCTCCACTCTCCTCTCCTATCAGATTCTTTCTTCTTCAACCGTTTGCCTTTTCCACCTATCACCTTCCAGTTTCTTACTTCATCCCTCTCCTCCACCCACCTGTCTTCACCTATCACCTCCCAGCTTGTCCTCCTTCCCCATCCACATCTTCTTATTCTGGCATCTCCACCCTTCCTTTCCAGTCCTGATGAAAGGTCTTGGCCAGAAATATTTTCTGTCTATTCATTTCCATAGATACTGCCTGGCCTGCTGAGTTCCTCCAGCATTTTTATCTGTGCTGTTCTGGATTTTCACCATCTGCAGAATCTCTTGTGTTTAAGGCTGAGTGGAACAGCACAGATATTAAATATTTCAATAAATCGCAGACATCCTGCAACCATGAGTGTGGTCTGAATTAACAATAAGCAAATTCGTGAGTCGACATAAGTTGGTAGTTTGTCAAGGCCAGATATGAATTGCTGGCGTGTCTTAGGTCCAGAGAGAAAAAGTAATGCCATCAAACAACATGCAGAAATCGTTCTCAGAGACGGAATGAGAGTGCTTTTGTACTGATGACTAATATTTGATTTTAACCATGACGATTTGCTTCAGTTTTGGTTTAGAACGTGGAACCAGAACAGCACACCACAGGAACAGGACAGAACAGGGTGGGTTAGTAAGATTGTAGCTGGTACTAAGACTGGCGGAGATGTGGATAGTGTGGAAGACTGGAAAAGTGCGATATAGATTTGGGCTGAGAAATGGCAGATGGAGTGTAACCCAGATAAATGTGAGGTGTTGCACCTTGGCGGGGCAAATGCAAGGGGAAGGTCCTTAACGGTGTTGCTGAGCAGAGAGATCTTAGGATCCAAGTTCATGGCTCCTTGGAAGTGGCTACACAGGTCGATAAGGTGGGTAAGAAGGCACTGAGTTCGAAAGTCAAGAGGTTATGTTGCAATTTTGCAAAACTTTAGTCAGATCACATCTGGAGTATTGGTTCAGTCTGGTCACCCCACTGTAGGAGGGATGTTGAGGGTTTGGAGAGGGTGCAGGAGAGGTTTACCAGGATGCTGCCTGGTTTAGAGAGCATGTGCTATCATGAGATGTTGGATAAACTTGGGTTGTTTTCACTGGAGTGGCAGAGAGACCGAGGGGAGATCTGATAGAGGTTTATAAGATTATGAGAGGCACTGAAGGTGAGGGGGGGGTAGGCTCAAGGGGGATGTGAGGGGTAAGTTTTTTATTCAGAGACTGTTGGATGCCTGGAATGCTCTGCCTGGTGTGGTGGTAGAGGCAAATACACCAGAGGCTTTTAAGAGACGTTTGGATAGGCACTTGGGTGTGAGGAAGATTGAGGGATGTAGATATGGTGTAGGTAGGAGGGATTAGTGTTTGGGTGTTTTTGATTTGCTTGTTAGCTGGTTCTGCACAACATTTGGACCTGTTCCAGTGCCGTACTGTTCAATGTTCTAACAGGCCTTTCGGCCCACAAATGATGTGCTAAACTAATTAACGTAAATTAGTAATAAAATGGCCAACTATACACCTCTCTTCTGCCTACACAATGTCCATATCCCTCCATCTTCCTCACATCCACGTGCCTATCCAAACGTCTCTTAAAAGCCTCTAATGTATTTGCCTCTACCACCACACCAGGCAGCACATTCCAGACATCCACCACTCTGAGTAAAAAACATACCCCTCACATCCCCCTTGAACCGACCCTCTCTCACCTTCAATGCATGCCCTCTGGTATTAGGCATTTCAACCTTGGGAAACAGATACCCCCTGTCCACTCTGTCTATGCCTCTCATAATCTTGTGGTTCCTTAGGTTGTCATAGCCGGGGATGGCAATGGGGACAAGCCCCACTACGTATTAAATGCTCCCAATGGCGTGCACCTCAAATAGCCTCGGACAGCCAAGTCTAGCTCCAGGTCTTAACGTGTGGCTTAGACAATAGAAACATAGAAAACCTACAGCACAATCCAGACCCTTCGTCCCACAAAGCTGTGCTGAACATGTCCTCACCTTAGAAATTACCTAGGATTACCCATAGCCCTCTATTTTTCTAAGCTCCATGTACCTATCCAGGAGTCTCTAAAAAGACCCCATTGTATCCACCTCCACCACCACCACCCCATTCCACACACTCACCACTCTCTGTGTAAAAAACTTACCCCTGACATCTCCTCTGTACCTAATTCCAAGCACCTTAAAACTGTGCCCTCTCGTGTTAGCCATTTCAGCCCTGGGAAAAAGCCTCTGACTATCCACAGGATCAATGCCCCCTCATCATCTTATACACCTCTATCAGGTCACCTCTCATCCTCCGTCACTCCAAGGAGAAAAGGCCGAGTTCACTCAACCTATTCTCATAAGACATGCTCCCCAATCCAGGCAACATCCTTGTAAATCTCCTCTGCACCCTTTCTATAATTTCCACATCCTGTAGTGAGGCGACCAGAACTGAGCACGGTACTTCAAGTGGGGTCTGACCAGGGCCCTATATAGCTGCAACATTACCTCTCGGCTCTTAAACCCAATCCCAGGTTTGATGAAGGCCAATGCACCGTATGCTTTCTTACTAAGTCTGGCGGAACTGTTTCTCCTGACAGGAGAAGGGGCAAAAATGGGTCACTGATGCCCTAAAGCCAGTTGCTTCAGGCAGATGGGGCTCGTCACCTGTGGTGGGCAGCTCCTCTAGGAGAAGGAAAACTCTGACTCAAGCCTCCTGTGGCTATGCTGTGGTAAACCCCGAGGGAAAATGCAGACTGGAGTCTCTAAGTCAGTCCTACATTGAATTCAGTGGTGACTGGTAACTCCAGTGACACTGCTGGTGCCAAACTGTATCGGTCTCTGCCGTTCCTTTGGATTCATCAGTTTCGTGAAGAGGGGGAGCCTGTTACAGGGGCAACATCTTGGTCTCCATATCGTACTGCCAGGCTTGCGTGTTATGTAAACACCCCTCACATCTCCTTTGAAATTACCACCTTATTATTAGCTCTTATTAGTGGTTTGTACCGTCAGTAAGACAAGGGGTGATTGATAACTTCGTGGCCTAAGGTAGGAGTCAATTTTAGAAAACCTAGCACATTTATTTTTCAACATAGTCCCCTCCTACATTTACACACCTAGTCCAGCGGTCGTGGAGCATACGGATCGTGGACCTCCAGAAAGTGTCCACAGCAGGGGTGATTGATAAGTTTGTGGCCTAAGGTAGAAGGAGATGAGTTATACAGCTGTTGTTAAACGCACATGCAGTTCAACTCTTTGAGTGATTATGCAGAAAGTTTGAAGTTAATAACTCATCTCCTTCTACCTTAGGCTATGAACTTATCAATCACCCCTCATACATTCTTGCCTTTAAGTAAGTTTAACCATTCTTATAGAGCTTTTTTCAGGCAGTGGACGATGTCTACAGAATTGAGCAACAGTTACATATATCACTAGGGTGCCAATGACTTTCACACAGTACTGTAGTAATTTTATGTATGGCACTGTACTGCTGACACAAAAACACAAATTTCATGACATATGTGAGTGATGGTAAACCTGATTCTGATCTGGGTCTCTATTGTGGACTGAGAGTGGGAAGGGGGCAGGGAGAGGGGAATCGTGGTTGGGAAAAGGGGAAGGGAGAGAGAAGGGAGTGGGAAGCACCAGAGAGACATTCTGTAATGACTCTACACCAATTGTTTGGAATCAAATGACCTTGCCTGGTGTCTCAGGGCTGGGTTTGTCTGCATCCACACCCACCCTGCCCCTGACACTCCTTCTGTGCCCCTTGTCCCACACCCCTCCCACGGCACTCCACCCTCACCATTCCCAACATCCTTTGCTCCCACCAGATTTACAGACTCGCTCTCCACTCCGCATTGACAAATGCAGTACCCCAGCTATACTGTATATATGTGCCCAAGACTTTTACACGGTACTGTATATGGAACTCAGCAAGGCATTTGACAAGGTCCCACATGGCTCTGTGACTCTGCAAACTCTGGGACAAGCGAGCTCCCTGAATTCCTTCGACAGGAATTGCTCTCGCAGACTGAGGGGATGAGGCTGGTGATGTGGAACAGATGAATGTTGATTGAGCTGATGACAAGTACCACTTATCAGTTAAATTATGGATTGTTTCATATCTCATTATATAGATGGTTATTTCATTAACGTCAAAGAACATCTCAATCTCTCCCTCCTGTCACTGAAAGCAATGGGCAATGTGGCACATGTTCAGCACCTAGAATTCACAATATGATGGAGGTTTAACAGAGAGATCTGCTTTGATTATTACAAGTACATTCGGAGCAAGAAGGCTGCGAGTGAACTGCTGATTGCTTGGAGCGAAGGGAGTTTTTTACTACTCGGGTTAAAGAGAGGCGAGACTGCGCAGGCGCGTGACATCAGCCTGTAGAGCGCGAAAGGTTTAAAAAGAGGACCGCCGTATCTAGCGGGCAGCGTCAGAGCGGACAGCAGAGAGAGAGGCAGCAGAGTGACAGGGCTTTGGCTCAATCGGCTCAGGCAGTAGCGGGACGAGGCGAGGTAGGAAGTATGTGTGCGAGGCCAGTTTTCTGTGCTCGGTGTCGGATGTGGAGGGTCCTGGAGTCTCCCAGCCTCCCGGTCGGCCATTATCTGCACCAGGTGTGTCAAACTGCAGCTCCTGAGGGACTGAGTTAGGGAACTGGAGATGCAGCTCGATGACCTTCGCCTGGTCAGGGAGAGCGAGGAGGTGATAGAGAGGGGTTAAAGGCAGGTGGTCACACCAGGGCCACGGGACACAGACAAGTGGGTCACAGTCAGGAGGGGGAAGGGGAAGTGTCAGATACTAGAGAGTATCCCTGTGGCTGTACCCTTGACAATAAGTACTCCTGTTTGAGTACAGTTGGGGGGGAACAGCCTACCTGGGGGAAGCAGCAGTGGCCGTGCCTCTGGCACAGAGTCTGGCCCTGTGGCTCAGAAGGGTAGGGAAGGGAAGAGGAAGGCAGTAGTGATATGGGACTCTATAGTTAAGGGATCAGACAAGCGATTCTGTGGACGCAGGAAAGAAACTCGAATGGTAGTTTGCCTCCCAGGTGCCAGGGTCTGGGATGTTTCAGATCGTGTCCAAGATATCCTGCAGTGGGAGGGAGAACAGCCAGAGGTCGTGGTACATATTGGTACCAATGACATAGGTAGGAAAAGGGAAGAGGTCCAGGAAAAAGACTACAGGGAGTTAGGAAGGAAGTTGAGAAGCAGGACTGCAAAGGTAGTAATCTCGGGATTATTGCCTGTGCCACGCGACAGTGAGAATAGGAATAGAATGAGGTGGAGGATAAATGTGTGGCTGAGGGATTGGAGCAGGGGGCAGGGATTCAGATTTCTGGATCATTGGGACCTCTTTTGGGGCAGGTGTGACCTGTACAAAAAGAACAGGTTGCACTTGAATCCCAGGGGAACCAATATCCTGGCGGGGAGGTTTGCTAAGGCTACTGGGGAGAGTTTAAACTAGAATTGTTGAGGGGTGGGAACCAAACTGAAGAGACTGGGGAAGAGGAAGTTAGCTCACAAATAGAGAAACCTTGGAGACAGTGCGAGAGGGAGGATAGGCAGGTGATAGAGAAGGGACGAGCTCAGACTGAAGGTTTGAGATTTGTCTATTTTAATGCAAGGAGTGTTGTGAACAAAGCGGATGAGCTTAGAGCGTGGATCAATACTTGGAGATATGATGTGGTGGCCATTACAGAGACTTGGATTGCTCAGGGACAGGAATGGTTACTTCAAGTGTCGAGTTTTAGATGTTTCAGAAAGGACAGGGAGGGAGGCAAAAGAGGTGGGGGCGTGGCACTGTCGATCAGAGATAGTGTCACGGCTGCAGAAAAGGCGAACGCCATGGAGGGATTGTCTATGGAGTCTCTGTGGGTGGAGGTTAGGAACAGGAAGGGGTCAATAACTCTACTGGGTAAACACAAAATACATTGCAGATGCTGTGGTCAAATCAAGATGTACAAACAAGCTGGATGAACTCAGCAGGTCGGGCAGCATCCGTTGAAATGAGCAGTCAACGCTTCGGGCTGAGACCCTTCATCAGGACTGAAGAAGGAGGGGGCAGAGGCCCTATAAATAAGGTGGGGGGAGGGTGGGAAGGTGCAGGTGAAAAACCAATCAGAGGAAAGATATCAGAGGAAACATATTACCCTCCGCAACTTCCGCCACTTTCAACAGGACCCCACCACTAAGCACATCTTTCCCTCTTTACCCCTCTCCACTTTTTGCAGGGATCATTCCCTCCGCGACTGCCTGGTCCACACGTCCCTCCCCACAGATCTCCCACCGGGTACTTATCCCTGCAAGCGTAAGTGCTACACCTGTCCCTACACCTCCTCTCTTACCACCATTCAGGGCCACAAACAGTCCTTCCAGGTGAGGCAACACTTCACATGTGAGTCTGTTGGGGTCATCTATTGCATCCGGTGCTCCCGGTGTGGCCTCCTCTACATCAGCGAGACCCGATGCAGATTGGGGTCGTCGAGCACCTACAGAAGCCACAACAGACAGGATCTCCCGGTTGCCACCCACTTCAACTCTGCCTCTCATTCCCATTGGGATAGGTCCATACATGGCCTCCTCTACTGCCATGATGAGGCCAAACTCGGGTTGGAGGAGCAACACCTCATATACTGTCAGGGTAGTCTCCAGCCCCTTGGTATGAACATCAAATTCTCCAAATTCCGGTAATTCCCTCCCTCTTCCTTCCCCCATCCCACTTTCTCTCTGCCTCCTCCTCCAGCTGCCTATCACCTCTCTCATGATTCTACCTTCTTCTACTACCCAGAGTGCTTTCCACTTACATTCCTTCTTCACCTCTCCTGCCTATCTCCTCCCTGCTTCCCCTCCCCCACCCCTTGATCTTTCCTCTGATTGGTTTTTCAGCTGCACCTTCCCACCCTCCCCCCACCTTATTTATAGGGCCCCTGCCCCCCTCCTTCTTCAGTCCTGATGAAGGGTCTCGGCCTGAAACATTCACTGCTCATTTCAACGGATGCTGCCCGACCTACTGAGTTCATCCAGCTTGTTTGTATGTGTTGACTCTACTGGGTGTTTTATATAGGCCGTCCAATAGTAACAGGGATATCGAGGAGCAGATAAGGAAACAGATCCTGGAAAGGTGTAATAATAACAGTTGTCGTGATGGGAGATTTTAATTTCCCAAATATCGATTGGCATCTCCCTAGAGCAAAGGGTTTAGATGGGGTGGAGTTTGTTAAGTGTGTTCAGGAAGGTTTCTTGACACAGTATGTAGATAAGCCTACAAGACGAGAGGCTGTACTTGATTTGGTATTGGGAAATGAACCTGGTCAGATGTCAGGTCTCTCAGTGGGAGAGCATTTTGGAGATAGTGATCATTATTCTATCCCCTTTACAATAGCATTGGAGAGAGATAGGAACAGACAAGTTAGAAAAGCGTTTAATTGGAGTAAGGGGAATTATGAGACTATCAGGCAGGAAATTGGAAGCTTAAATTGGAAACACATGTTCTCAGGGAAAAGTACGGAAGAAATGTGGCAAATATTCAGGGGATATTTGTGTAGAGTTCTGTATAGTTACGTTCCAATGAGACAGGGAAGTTATGGTAGGGTCAGGATCCATGTCACCGAGACTGGACTAAATGTACCCCAGGCTACTGTGGGAGGTGAGGGAGGAGATTGCTGAGCCTCTGGTGATGATCTTTGCATCATCATTGGGGACGGGAGAGGTTCTGGAGGATTGGAGGGTTGTGGATGTTGTTCCTTTATTCAAGAAAGGGAGTAGAGATAGCCCAGGAAATTATAGACCAGTGAGCCTTACCTCAGTGGTTGGTAAGTTGATGGAGAAGATCCTGAGAGGCAGGATTTATGAACATTTGGAGAGGTATAATATGATTAGGAGTAGTCAGCATGGCTTTGTCAAGGGCAGGTTGTGCCTTATGAGCCTGATTTAATTTTTTGAGGATGTGACCAAGCACATTGATGAAGGAAGAGCAGTAGATGTAGTGTATATGGATTTCAGCAAGGCATTTGATAAGGTACCCCATGCAAGGCTTATTGAGAAAGTAAGGAGGCATGGGACCAGGGGGACATTGCTTTGTGGATCCAGAACTGACTTGCCCACAGAAGGCAAAGAGTGGTTGTAGACGAGTCATATTCTGCATGGAGGTCGGTGACCAGTGGGGTGCCTCACGGATCTGTTCTGGGACCCCTTCTCTTCGTGATTTTTATAAATGACCTGGATGAGGAAGTGGAGGGATGGGTTAGTAAGTTTGCTGATGACACAAAGGTTGGGGGTGTTGTGGATAGTGTGGAGGGCTGTCAGAGGTTACAGTGGGACATTGATAGGATGTAAAACTGGGCTGAGAAGATGGAGTTCAACCCAGATAAGTGTGAAGTAGTTAATTTTGGTAGGTCAAACATAATCGCAGAATATAGTATTAATGGTAAGACTCTTGGCAGTGTGGAGGATCAGAGGGATCTTGGGGTCCGAGTCCATAGGACACTCAAAGCAGCTGCGCAGGTTGACTCTGTGGTTAAGAAGACATACGGTGCATTGGCCTTCATCAATCGTGGAATTGAATTTAGGAACCGAGAGTTAATGTTGCAGCAATATAGGACCCTGGTCAGACCCCACTTGGAGTACAGTGCTCAGTTCTGGTCGCCTCACTACAGGAAGGATGTGGAAACTATAGAAAGGGTGCAGAGGAGATTTACAAGGATGTTGCCTGGATTGGGGAGCATGCCTTATGAGAATAGGCTGAGTGAACTCGGCCTTTTCTCCTTGGAGTGACGGAGGATGAGAGGTGACCTGATAGAGGTGTATAAGATGATGAGAGGCATTGATCGTGTGGATAGTCAGAGGCTTTTTCCCAGGGATGAAATGGTTGCCACAAGAGGACACAGGTTTAAGGTGCTGGGGAGTAGGTACAGAGGAGATGTCAGGGGTAAGTTTTTTTACTCAGAGAGTGGTGAGTGTGTGGAATGGGTTGCTGGCAACGGTGGTGGAGGTGGATACAATAGGGTTTTTTAAGAGGCTTTTAGATAGGTACATGGAGCTTAGAGAAATAGAGGGCTTTAGGTAAGCCTAGTAATTTCTAAGGTAGGGACATGTTCGGCACAACTTTGTGAGCCGAAGGGCCTGTATTGTGCTGTAGGTTTTCTATGTTTTCTACATTGAAATATATAGTACCCTGCAAAAGTCTTAGACACATGGTAAAACATTCTGTAAAGTGAAAATGCTTTCAAATATAATGAAATGAGAAGTTTCTAAATATCAAAACACTTACTATAAAGAGCAGTAAACAGGAAAAAAATGAAATCAAATCAATATTTAGTATGACCACCTTTTGCCTTTAAAACTGCATTAATTCTCTTAGGGACACTGTCGTGCAGTTTCATATGAAAATCGGCTGGTAGGTTGTTCCAAGCATTGTGGACGACCTGCCACAGTCGGCCGTCTCGCTTGCTTCTGTCTCTCCAGCTAATCCCAGGTAGTCTTGATGATGGTGAGATCGGGGCTCTGTGGAGGCCGTACCATTTGACATCGAGGTTGCCGAAGACATTTGTACAGTGAAATGCATCGCTGGCATGAACGACCAACACAGTCCGGGGACGGGCTGCGGGTGTTGGTGCACAGTACCTGTACAGTGAAATGCATCGCTGGCATCAACGACCAACACAGTCCGGGGACGGGCTGCGGGTGTTGGTGCACAGTACCTGTACAGTGAAATGCATCGCTGGCGTCAACGACCAACACAGTCCGGGGACGGGCTGCGGGTGTTGGTACACAGTACCTGTACAGTGAAATGCATCGCTGGCATCAACGACCAACACAGTCCGGGGACGGGCTGCGGGTGTTGGTGCACAGTACCTGTACAGTGAAATGCATCGTTGGCATCAACGACCAACACAGTCCGGGGACGGGCTGCGGGTGTTGGTACACAGTACCTGTACAGTGAAATGCATCGCTGGCATCAACGACCAACACAGTCCGGGGACGGGCTGCGGGTGTTGGTGCACAGTACCTGTACAGTGAAATGCATCGCTGGCATCAACGACCAACACAGTCCGGGGACGGGCTGCGGGTGTTGGTGCACAGTACCTGTACAGTGAAATGCATCGCTGGCATCAACGACCAACACAGTCCGGGGACGGGCTGCGGGTGTTGGTACACAGTACCTGTACAGTGAAATGCATCGCTGGCGTCAACGACCAACACAGTCCGGGGACGGGCTGCGGGTGTTGGTGCACAGTACCTGTACAGTGAAATGCATCGCTGGCATCAACGACCAACACAGTCCGGGGACGGGCTGCGGGTGTTGGTACACAGTACCTGTACAGTGAAATGCATCGTTGGCATCAACGACCAACACAGTCCGGGGACGGGCTGCGGGTGTTGGTGCACAGTACCTGTACAGTGAAATGCATCGCTGGCATCAACGACCAACACAGTCCGGGGACGGGCTGCGGGTGTTGGTGCACAGTACCTGTACAGTGAAATGCATCGCTGGCATCAACGACCAACACAGTCCGGGGACGGGCTGCGGGTGTTGGTACACAGTACCTGTACAGTGAAATGCATCGTTGGCATCAACGACCAACACAGTCCGGGGACGGGCTGCGGGTGTTGGTGCACAGTACCTGTACAGTGAAATGCATCGTTGGCATCAACGACCAACACAGTCCGGGGACGGGCTGCGGGTGTTGGTACACAGTACCTGTACAGTGAAATGCATCGTTGGCATCAACGACCAACACAGTCCGGGGACGGGCTGCGGGGGTGCACAGTACCTGTACAGTGAAATGCATCGTTGGCATCAACGACCAACACAGTCCGGGGACGGGCTGCGGGTGTTGGTACACAGTACCTGTACAGTGAAATGCATCGCTGGCATCAACGACCAACACAGTCCGGGGACGGGCTGCGGGTGTTGGTACACAGTACCTGTACAGTGAAATGCATCGCTGGCATCAACGACCAACACAGTCCGGGGACGGGCTGCGGGGGTGCACAGTACCTGTACAGTGAAATGCATCGCTGGCATCAACGACCAACACAGTCCGGGGACGGGCTGCGGGTGTTGGTACACAGTACCTGTACAGTGAAATGCATCGCTGGCATCAACGACCAACACAGTCCGGGGACGGGCTGCGGGTGTTGGTGCACAGTACCTGTACAGTGAAATGCATCGCTGGCATCAACGACCAACACAGTCCGGGGACGGGCTGCGGGTGTTGGTACACAGTACCTGTACAGTGAAATGCATCGCTGGCATCAACGACCAACACAGTCCGGGGACGGGCTGCGGGTGTTGGTACACAGTACCTGTACAGTGAAATGCATCGCTGGCATCAACGACCAACACAGTCCGGGGACGGGCTGCGGGTGTTGGTACACAGTACCTGTACAGTGAAATGCATCGCTGGCATCAACGACCAACACAGTCCGGGGACGGGCTGCGGGTGTTGGTACACAGTACCTGTACAGTGAAATGCATCGCTGGCATCAACGACCAACACAGTCCGGGGACGGGCTGCGGGTGTTGGTACACAGTACCTGTACAGTGAAATGCATCGCTGGCATCAACGACCAACACAGTCCGGGGACGGGCTGCGGGTGTTGGTACACAGTACCTGTACAGTGAAATGCATCGCTGGCATCAACGACCAACACAGTCCGGGGACGGGCTGCGGGTGTTGGTACACAGTACCTGTACAGTGAAATGCATCGTTGGCATCAACGACCAACACAGTCCGGGGACGGGCTGCGGGTGTTGGTACACAGTACCTGTACAGTGAAATGCATCGCTGGCATCAACGACCAACACAGTCCGGGGACGGGCTGTGGGTGTTGCCACACTTCCAGTGGCAATGTAGCATGCCCACAACTCACTAACCCAATCCCGTACGCCCAATCCGTGACAAAACATTGAACGTAGAACAGTACATCGAAGGAGGAGACCCTTTGGCCTAAATGTTGTGCTCACTAAATTAAATTAGCAATCAAATAGTCAACTAAACGAATCCTCTCTGCTACACAATGTCCATTTTCCTCACGTTTATGTGCCCATCTAAATGTCTCTTGGAAGTCTCTAATGTTTCTGCCCCTACCAGGCTGCGCAGTCTAGGTACCCACCACCAAACGTTCTTTGGTAATAAAGTTAACCTTTGAACCTTTCATCCTCAGACTTTGGCAGATTTCTTTCCATATATGTCACCATATACAACCCTGAGAGTCAGTCACTTGTGGATGTCCTGTGTAAACGCAAGAACCACCAATGACTGTACGAGGGGTGATTGATAAGTTCGTGGCCTAACGTAGAAGGAGTCAATTTTAGAAAACCTAGCACATTTATTTTTCAACATAGTCCCCTCCTACATTTACATGCTTAGTCCAACGGTCATGGAGCATACGGATCCTGGACCTCCAGAAAGTGTTCACAGCAAGGGGTGATTGATAAGTTCGTGGCCTAGGGTGGAAAGTGAGTTATTAACTTCAAACTTGATTGAGGCATAGACTGAGTGGACAGTCAGAAACTATTTCCCAGGATAGAAGTGGCTAATATGAGAGGACATAATTTTCAGGTGATTGGAGGAAAGAATAGGAGGGATGTCAGAGGTAAGTTTTTTTACACAGAGAGTGGCGGGTGTGTGGAATGTCCTGCCGGGGGATGTGGTAGAGACGGATACGTTAGGGACATTTAAGAGACTCTTAGATAGGCACATGGGTGATAGAACAATAGAGGGTATGTGGGAGGGAAGGGTTAGATTGGTCTTGGAGAAAGTTAAAAGATCACTTCAGTGAGGGCCTGTACTGTGCAGTAACGTCCTATGTTCCAGTTTCATAGATGGACACTGTGACCAGCATGGATTAGATGGGCCAAAGGGCCTGTTTCCTGGCTGTTCTGTTCATAGATGGACACTGTAACCAGCTTGGATTAGATGGGCCAAAGGGCCTGTCTCCGGGCTGTGGGTTTCTATGATGCAGTAATAATACTTTTCCGACTGGATGTGTGTGACTCCACGGTGTACTGCAAGGATCAGCGCCGAGACTCTGCAAACACGTGACTTCACGCATAGTATCAGCAAGGACAAACAGGAGCCTGAAGACACACAGTCAATGATTCAGGAACAGCTTCTTCCCCTCTGCCATCCGAATTCTGAATGGACATTGAACCCATGAACACCACCTCACTACTTTTTTCCACACTGCTCACTTTCCTGGTGGATGGAGCGAGCGCGGGCGCTCGGCGAAGCAATTTCCCAATCAATGTCGGGTCTCACTAATGTACAGGAGGCCACACCCGAAGCACCGGACACAGTGTATGATCCCAGAGTCACCTCACCTGGAAGGACTGGGGCCCTGAATGGTAGTCAGGGAGGAGGTGCAGGGGCAGGTGTAGCACTTGTTCCACCTGCAAGGACATATGCCAGTGATATTAAGCCCCCCACTATTAACCATTTCCATCCCAGAGACTTTTTTCTCAGAGGTAAATTGTTAATCAGAATCGGAATTGGGTTGAATATCACCGGCATGTGTTGTGAAATGTGTTTCGTGACAGCAGAACATTGCAATACAGAATAATGACTATGAACTACTGTAACGAGTGTGTGTGTGTGTGTGTGTGTGAGAGTGTGTGTATGTGTGAGTGTGTGTGTGAGTGTGTGTGTGAGTGTGTGTGTGAGTGTGCGTGTGTGTGAGTGTGTGTGTGTGTGTGTGTGAGTGTGTGAGTGTGTGTGTGAGTGTGTGTGTGTGAGAGTGTGTGAGTGAGCGTGTGTGTGAGTGTGTGTGTGAGTGTGTGTGTGTGTGTGTGAGAGTGTGTGAGTGTGTGTGTGTCTGTGTGTGTGTGTGTGAGTGTGCGTGTGTGTGTGTGTGTGAGAGAGAGTGTGTGAGTGTGTGTGTGTGTGTGTGAGAGTGTGTGTATGTGTGTCTGTGTGTGTGAGTGTGTGTGTGTGTGTCTGTGTGTGTGAGTGTGTGTGTGTGTGTGAGAGAGAGTGTGTGAGTGTGTGTGTGTGTGAGTGTGTGAGTGTGCATGTGTGTGAATGTGTGTGTGAGTGTGTGTGAGAGAGTGTGTGAGTGTGTGTGTGTGAGTGTGTGTGAGAGAGTGTGTGAGAGTGTGTGTGTGTATATTTAAAAGTTAAATTGAATAAGTAGTGCAAAAAAAGTAGTGAGGTAGTGTTCATGAGTTCATTGTTCATTTAGGAATCTGATGTCAGAGGGGAAGAAGCTGTTCCTGAATCACTGAGTGTGTGTCTTCAGGCTCCTGTACCTCCTCCCTGATGGCAGAGGGGAAGAAGCTGTTACTGAATCACTGAGTGTGTGTCTTCAGGCTCCTGTACCTCCTCCCTGATGGCAGAGGGGAAGAAGCTGTTCCTGAATCGCTGAGTGTGTGTCTTCAGGCTCCTGTACCTCCTCCCTGATGGCGGAGGGGAAGAAGCTGTTCCTGAATCGCTGAGTGTGTGTCTTCAGGCTCCTGTACCTCCTCCCTGATGACAGAGGGGAAGAAGCTGTTCCTGAATCACTGAGTGTGTGTCTTCAGGCTCCTGTACCTCCTCCCTGATGGCAGAGGGGAAGAAGCTGTTACTGAAACGTTGAGTGTGTGTCTTCAGGCTCCTGTACCTCCTCCCTGATGGCAGAGGGGAAGAAGCTGTTCCTGAATCACTGAGTGTGTGTCTTCAGGCTCCTGTACCTCCTCCCTGATGGCAGAGGGGAAGAAGCTGTTCCTGAATCATTGAGTGTGTGTCTTCAGGCTCCTGCACCTCCTCCCTGATGGTAACAGTGAGAAAAGGACATGCCCTGGGTGATGGGGGTCCTGGATGATGGATGATGGATGCTGCCTTCCTGAGGCATCGCTCCTTGAAGATAAGACCATAAGACACAGGAGCAGAATGAGGCTATTTGGCCCATCGAGTCTGCTCCACCATTTCATCATGGCTGATCCATTTTCTCTCTCAACTCCAGCCTCTGCCTTCTCCCTGTATCCCTTCATGCCCTGACAATTGGGCATGAATTGTCCAATTGTCCACAGGCAGATCTATCAACCTCTGCCTTAAATGTACCCAGTGACCTGGCCTTCACAGCTGCCCGTGGCAACAAATTCCACAGATTCACCACCCTCTGGCTGAATAACCTCCTCCTTATTTCCTCTCTAAAAGGACACCGTTCTATTCTGAAACTATGCCCTCTGGTCACCATAGGAAACGTCCACTCTATCGAGGCCTTTCAACACTCGATAGGTTTCAATGATGTCACCCCTCATTCTTCTGAATCCCGGTGAGGAGAGGCCCCTCAATCCTGGAATCATTTTCATGAACTTCCTTTGAACTCTCTCTAACATCAGCACATACTTTCTCAAATATGGGGCCCAAAACTACTCACAATACTCCAAGTGAGGCCTCACCAGAGTTTTATACAGCCCCAACATTACATCCTTGCTTTTCTACTCTCGTCCTCTTGCTAAATCAACCTGCAAATTAACGCTTAGGGAATCCTGCGCAGGACTCCCAAATCCCTTTGCACCTCAGATTGTGGAATTTTCTCTGCATTTAGAAATAGTCTTCAGGGGAGAGTAAGAGGAGGCGAGGAAGGGCGTAGAAGCAGGGAGGTCTGGCAGAGATTGCTTGGAACCCTGGCTCCATCCCACTCAGAACGAAGAGCATGTAGGGTTTCATGCAGTAGATAGGTGATTATAGCTGAGCAGTGATATGAGAATTCCACTCATCAGAGATTTAATGATCAGAGTGAGTGGTACTAATTACTGCATCAGACTGGAGAGATTACCAGACCAGAGCTGCTTCTTCATTGGCAGAAAAAACATAGAGAAAGAAAGCCAATTAATCAAGCCCGGCTCCATTAAGAGGAGGGGCTAGCAAGCCTGTCCCGTAAAAACCCAGAGCTACAAAAGCTCCAGAGACCTCAGCCCTGGCAGGGGAAGCGTCTTCGTGAGGAAGACGTATGAAGTTGCGTAGTAAAAATGGAAGACAACCTTCGGCCAAGGACGGAGAACTCGGCAATGATCTTTGCCCCATTAGAGGCATGGGGCTTAAGAAGAAGAAGGGAATTAATACTGTTTTGATCATTAAAAAATTACAGCAAAGTCTGCATATTAGTCTGATTTCAGATTCGGCATCAGAATCAGGTTTAATATCATTGACATATGTTGTGAAATTTGTTGTCTTTGTGGCAGCGGTACATAATAGGGAATGAAGACTGTGAATTGCAGTAAGTTTATATATTAAATAGTTAAATTAAATCAGTAGTGCAAAAATAAAAATAAAAAGTAGTGAGGTTTTCTTCATGGGTTCAGAGTCCATTCAGAAATCAGATGGCAGAGGGGAAGAAGCTGTTCCTGAATCGGTGAGTGTGTGTCTTCAGGCTCCTGTACCTCCTCCCTGATGGCAGAGGGGAAGAAGCTGTTCCTGAATCGCTGAGTGTGTGTCTTCAGGCTCCTGTACCTCCTCCCTGATGGCAGAGGGGAAGAAGCTGTTCCTGAATCGGTGAGTGTGTGTCTTCAGGCTCCTGTACCTCCTCCCTGATGGCAGAGGGGAAGAAGCTGTTCCTGAATCGGTGAGTGTGTGTCTTCAGGCTCCTGTACCTCCTCCCTGATGGCAGAGGGGAAGAAGCTGTTCCTGAATCATTGAGTGTGTGTCTTCAGGCTCCTGTACCTCCTCCCTGATGGCAGAGGGGAAGAAGCTGTTCCTGAATCGCTGAGTGTGTGTCTTCAGGCTCCTGTACCTCCTCCCTGATGGCAGAGGGGAAGAAGCTGTTCCTGAATCGCTGAATGTGTGTCTTCAGGCTCCTGTACCTCCTCCCTGATGGCAGAGGGGAAGAAGCTGTTCCTGAATCGCTGAGTGTGTGTCTTCAGGCTCCTGTACCTCCTCTCTGATGGCAGAGGGGAAGAAGCTGTTCCTGAATCGCTGAGTGTGTGTCTTCAGGCTCCTGTACCTTCTCCCTGATGGCAGAGGGGAAGAAGCTGTTCCTGAATCGCTGAGTGTGTGTCTTCAGGCTCCTGTACCTCCTCCCTGATGGCAGAGGGGAAGAAGCTGTTCCTGAATCGCTGAGTGTGTGTCTTCAGGCTCCTGTACCTCCTTCCTGATGGCAGAGGGGAAGAAGCTGTTCCTGAATCGCTGAGTGTGTGTCTTCAGGCTCCTGTACCTCCTTCCTGATGATAGCAATGAGAAGAGGGCATGTCTGGGGTGATGGACGCTGTCTTTGTGAGGCATCATTCCTCGAAGATATCCTGGATATTATGGAGGTTAGAGCCCATGATGGAGCTGACTAAGTTTAAAGTTTGCAACTCTCTGCTCTCTCTCGATCCTGTGCAGTAGCCTCTCCCCCACACCAGACAGTGATGCAGCCAGTCAGAACGCTCTCCACGGTACATCTGTAGAAATTTGTGAATGTTTTTGGCGACAGACCGAATCTTCTCACACTCCTGATGAAATACAGTCGCTGTTGTGCCGTTTTTGTGGCTGCATCGATATGTCGGTTAGATCCTCAGAGATTCTGACAGCCGGGAATTTGAAAGAGTTCACTCTCTCCTCGCCTGATCCCTCTACGAGGACTGGCGTGTTCTCTCTCATCTTTCTGAAGTCCACAATCAGTGCTTTGATGTTATTCCATGCAGCACACTGCACGGTGAAATGACATTTAGCCCTTCCAGAATCTCCCACTCTACGTTGCTACTGCGCCCTAATCTATTTTGCATCCCCCTTCCAATCCGAAACTGGGTTCCGAGATCCAGTTTCCCGCGGGGGCAGGTTGAATTAGCTTTTGGCAGCTGTCCGCAGAAATACACAAGTGACTTCTGATAACAGCATGTTAGTATTCTGTCTATACACTGTGCGACACAAAGTAAATATCCAGCACCCTACAGAGCAGCAGCTCCTCCGCTCCTGTTCACTGTTCAACTAGATTGTGCCTGATCTGTGCCTCAACACCACGCTGATATTAGAATTCTGACTGAAGTTAGTGTTCTATCTCAGCCAACCCTGAATGAAAACCAGGCGCATTTAAATGCGAACCGTCTGATACTATCTCCAGCGCCTGAATTTATGCCATATTTTGGATAATTATTAAAGCTGCTTCGAAGGCCAGGAATGGTCTCTGAATTCCTTTCCCTTCGCAAAAGATGTTTTAGCCAGACATAAAACATTTCTAATCAGGCGTGGAACAGATAAGAGAGAAAAGTGGCTGTTGACTCCCGACGTCCATCCTGGCAGGGATGTGTTTTTCCATTTCTGCGGCACTGTGTAGAAGTCTTAGGCACAGCTCGGGCGCCTGAGACTTTTACACAGTACTGTATTTGTCAATGTGGTGTGGAAAGCGAGTTTGTAAATCTGCCGGGAGCAAAAGATGTTGGGAATGGCGAGGGTGGAACGCCGTGGGAGGGGTGGGGACAGGTGGCAGGGAAGGCGTGACGGGGTGGGGGAACGGCGTGGGTGCAGACGCACCCATTCCTGAGACACCAGGCAAGGTCATTTGATTCCAAACAATTGGTTTATTGATCATTACAGAATGTCTCTCTGGTGCTTCCCGCTCCCTCCCCTCTCCCTTCCCCTTTTCCCAACCATGATTCCCCTCTCCCTGCCCCCTTCCCACTCTCAGTCCACAATAGACCCATATCAGAATCAGGTTTATCTTCACTCACATATGTCATGAAATTTGTTTTTTTTTTGTGGCAGAGGTACAGTGAAATACATAAAATCACTACAGTGCTGAGCGAGTCTTTGGCACCCTGGGTTTACATACGAGCCTCAGACTTGTGCACAGTCCTGTAATTGATGAAATTTGTTGTTTTGTGGCTGCAGAACGTTGCAAAACATAAACAGATGCAAACGAAGAACATAGAACTTCACAGAACAGTACAGACCCTTCGGCCCACAGTGATGTGTAAACCTTTCATCCACTCCAAGATCAATCTAACCCTTCCCTCCCCCACAGCCCTGCAGTTTCACCCACTCCAGGATCAATCTAACCCTTCCCTCCCACACAGCCCTCCAATTTTCCTCCATCCATGTGTCTAAGATTCTCTCAAATGTCCCCAATGTATCAGTCTCTACCACCACCCCCAGCAGCAGGTTCTGTGCACTTACCTCTGTGTGTGTGTGAAAAACCTACCCAACATACCCCCATACGTCCTCCCAACATCTTAAACTTATGTCCCCTTTCTCCCAAAGCATTTTGCTCAATGTTTCAATGTACATGTGACAAATAAAGCTAATCTTTAGTCTTTGAATACCATATATGTGCCTAAGACTTTTGCACAGTACTCTATCAGCATCTGGGTGTTCCTAGCAAGGCCAGCGTTCACAGTCCAGGATGTTGTATTACACTATTTAATTGATATTTTCACAATTAATTGCCCACTTGTATTTTAAGTAGCTCTTATAGACACGTAACTGTATAGTATGTTTCCTTGTGGTCACAGTATGTATACGCAGTTGTTCAGAGTGTCCCCTAGTGGTCACAGTGTGTATATGCAGTTGTTCAGTGTGTCCCTAGTGGTCACAGTGTGTATATGCAGTTGTTCAGTGTGTCCCCTAGTGGTCACAGTGTGTATATGCAGTTGTTCAGAGTGTCCCCTAGTGGTCACAGTGTGTATATGCAGTTGTTCAGTGTGTCCCCTAGTGGTGACAGTGTGTATATGCAGTTGTTCAGTGTGTCCCCTAGTGGTCACAGTTTGTATATGCAGTTGTTCAGAGTGTCCCCTAGTGGTCACAGTGTGTATATGCAGTTGTTCAGTGTGTCCCTAGTGGTCACAGTGTGTATATGCAGTTGTTCAGTGTGTCCCCTAGTGGTCACAGTGTGTATATGCAGTTGTTCAGAGTGTCCCCTAGTGGTCACAGTGTGTATATGCAGTTGTTCAGTGTGTCCCCTAGTGGTGACAGTGTGTATATGCAGTTGTTCAGTGTGTCCCCTAGTGGTCACAGTTTGTATATGCAGTTGTTCAGTGTGTCCCCTAGTGGTGATAGTGTGTATATGCAGTTGTTCAGTGTGTCCCCTAGTGGTGACAGTGTGTATATGCAGTTGTTCAGTGTGTCCCCTAGTGGTGACAGTGTGTATATGCAGTTGTTCAGTGTGTCCCCTAGTGGTCACAGTTTGTATATGCAGTTGTTCAGTGTGTCCCCTAGTGGTCACAGTGTGTATATGCAGTTGTTCAGTGTGTCCCCTAGTGGTCACAGTGTGTATATGCAGTTGTTCAGTGTGTCCCCTAGTGGTGACAGTGTGTATATGCAGTTGTTCAGTGTGTCCCCTAGTGGTCACAAGTGTGTATATGCAGTTGTTCAATGTGTCCCCTAGTGGTCACAGTGTGTATATGCAGTTGTTCAGTGTGTCCCCTAGTGGTGACAGTGTGTATATGCAGTTGTTCAGTGTGTCCCCTAGTGGTCACAGTGTGTATATGCAGTTGTTCAGTGTGTCCCCTAGTGGTCACAGTGTGTATATGCAGTTGTTCAGTGTGTCCCCTAGTGGTCACAGTGTGTATATGCAGTTGTTCAGTGTGTCCCCTAGTGGTCACAGTGTGTATATGCAGTTGTTCAGTGTGTCCCCTAGTGGTGACAGTGTGGATATGCAGTTGTTCAGAGTCTCCTCCTGGTGGTTACATTTGTATGATTCTGGAAAGCTCTGGAAGCTTTTCTTTTTTAAAATATATTTTATTGAAGGAATGACACAATACAAAATACATAATGGATTACATTTTCCTCCATTTTGCTTTTGTATCTTACCCCTAAAGAAACCTCCCTTCACCCACCCTCCCCGAACATACCATGGCAGCTAAGATATTTACAATACAACTATGGACATTTCACAGCCATACCCCCACACTACTTCAAGACAAAGGCCCACACACATTCACAACATGTTAGATGATCCAAAATACACTCATAATTACAATTCATCAACCACCCTGTGAGGTAAACCATATGCGTGTTAAAAGGGGGCAAATGCCCAATTACAATCAAATGCCCTCACCTAGTAGGTAATTCCTTAAGACTCCCAAAATATGACAAGAAAGGTCACCATTTTGAATAGAACTTTTTCACAGACCTTTTTCACTTTTCAAAGTGAATTTAATCTTTTCTAATTTCAGAAAGAACATTACGTCCTCTAACCAAGCAGCAGCAGATGGGGGAGTGGTAGATTTCCAGACCAGCAAGATTCTCCTATGGGCCAAAAGCGATGTAAATGCAATGATATCCGACTGGTTTGCATTTAGACCCAAAGCATCATCCGCCACACCAAATACAGCTATAAGCGGGCAAGGTCTCAGTGTCACCCCCAAAACCTCACTGATAATTTTTAAAACCAGGGCCCAATAGCCATCAAGCCAAGGGCAAGACCAAAATGCATTCAGTAAACCAGCCGGAGAGAAGGAACACCTGTCACAGCCAGCGTCTGTCCCGGGATATACGACAGCAAGCCTGGCTTTACTTAAATGTACCCTGTGTAAAACTTTAAATTGTATGAGCCCCAGTCTATCACATGATGACGAGGAATGAACCCTATTCAGTGCTTTTGCCCAATATTCCTCAGCCAGGTCCATACCAAGGTCATCCTCCCACCTAGTCTTAGTTTTGTTTAAATCTTGAATTCCCAAAGACATCAGCTGAGAGTATAGTACAGAGATCAGCCCTTTATCACTAAAGCTAAGAGTGAGTTTGGGTAGATCAGGAAAAGAGGGAAACTATTCCTTGACAAAGTGGCGAATCTGCAGGTATTTTTTTAAATGATTATGTGGAAGGCCATATTTACTGCGCAGGTTATCAAAACTATCAAATATATTATCAGTGTATAAATCCTTAATGCGCATAAGACTGTTCAAACCCCAATGTCTAAAAACTGAATCGAGTGTGGAGGGAAGAAATAGATGGTTTCTATGAAAGGGACCCAAAACTGAAGCTGATGTGAACTTACAGTGGCAGCGAAATTGATAAAAAATTTTGAGGGTGGAGAGCACGACCGGGTTTGATGTGAATTGAGAGGATTTCAATGGCAAGGAAGAATACACTAAAGCTGGGAGAGACGAGGAGTGGCAAGACCGTGTCTCAAACAGGCACCAGTTTATATCTGGCCAGTGGAGCCAAAATAATTCCTTTTGAATGTTTGATGCCCAGTAATAATGAATAAAGCTGGGAAGGCCCATTCCACCTACGTCACGACCTCTTTGGAGAATGTACTATGACCACACTGGAAGCTTTTCTGGTGTTGCATTATTTGAGTAGGGGCTAACTCTTATCTATGAATTTGATTGGAATTTTCTTATATACGGATATAGAAAGGGCTGACTCAACATTTTTTGCTTCTCTCTCTCTCTCTCTCTCTCTCTCTCTCTCTCTCTCTCACTCACAAGACTTCTATCAAGTCAAGTCACTTTTACTGTCGTTTCAACCATAAGTGCTGGTACAGTACACAGTAAAAATGAGACGATGTTTTCCAGGACCATGGTGTTACATGACACAGTACAAAAACTAGACTGAACTATGTAAAAAGCAACACAGGAAAAAAAACAACACACACAAAATGCTGGTGGAACACAGCAGGCCAGGCAGCATCTATAAGGAGAAGCGCTGTCGACGTTTTGGGCCGAGACCCTTTGTCAGGACTCGTGTTTGCTCACAGAAAAAAAACTGCACTAGACTACAGACCTACCCAGGACTGCATAAAGTGCACAAAACAGTGCAGGCATTTACAATAAATAATAAACAGGACAGTAGGGCAAGGTGTCAGTCCAGGCTTCGGGTATTGAGGAGTCTGATAGCTTGGGGGAAGAAACTGTTACATAGTCTGGTTGTGAGAGCCCAAATGCTTCGGAGCCTTTTCCCAGATGACAGGAGGGAGAAGAGTTTGTATGAGGAGTGCGTGGGGTCCTTCATAATGCTGTTTGCTTTGCGGATGCAGCGTGTAGTGTAAATGTCCGGGAAGAGAGACCCCGATGATCTTCTCAGCTGACCTCACTATCCGCTGCAGGGTCTTGCGATCCGAGATGGTGCAATTTCCGAACCAGGCAGTGATGCAGCTGCTCAGGATGCTCTCAATGCAACCCCTGTAGAATGTGATGAGGATGGGGGGTGGGAGATGGACTTTCCTCAGCCTTCGCAGAAAGTAGAGACGCTGCTGGGCTTTCTTTGCTATGGAGCTGGTGTTGAGGGACCAGGTGAGATTCACTGTCTGCTTCCGGTTTTATTTGTTCCAGCAGGGTGGGAAATTTCTGGAAGGATTCAGGATGGGACCTGGTGCTGATCTTGGAAGAGCATCAATCTGCAGTCAGTGAGAAGAGACTACATCCCCTTGTGTGTCCTACAGAAAAGTGGAGAAGTCAGAGTACCTACCACAGGCCTTGTCTCCTCTCAGCCGTCAGCTAAAATCTCAGCCCACCTGCTCCATCTTCTTCCAGTCCTTGTCCTTTCTTGACCAGAAGTTCGTTTCTGTATTCAGTGTCTCAGCTCGAGCAGAGAGATCTCCAAATGTTCTCAACCCTCTGAGGGAAGAAATTCCTCCTCCATTCATCACAGATACTCCCCCCACCAGGAGAACCTGACAAGGCCAGAAAGCCTTGGAACTCAAAATTGTTGGACTAGACAGGTTAATTGCTATTTTCTTTGCAGCCTAACAATTAATTGTCTGTTACATATGTACGTGCACAGAACTGTGCAAATGTCTTAAACACACATAGATAGCCAGGGTGCCTAAGACTTTTGCACAATACTGTATTTGCCAATATGGAGTGGAGAGCGAGTTTGTAGCTCCAAAGGAACGGCAGAGACTGATGCACTTTAACACTAGTTGTGTCACAGAAGCTGGTAGTCAACGTAGAACTCCTGATCTTTCCCCGGGGTTTACGCCCAAAGCCTTCCCCGTGAGCGGGTACAGCCACAAGACAGCGGAGGTTTGAGATCAGCGTTTTCCTTCTCCTAGACGAGCTGCCAACCACGGTTGATGAACCATGAACTGACTGGTTTTAAGGCGTTAGCAACCCACCTTTGACCCTTCTCCTGTCATTAGAGACGGTTCACACGTGAAGGCCAGGAGCTGGCCTCGATTGTCAGAGGCTATTTGAGGCGCACACCATTGGGAGCATTTAACAGGTAGTGGGAGCTTGTTCCCACAACCTCTGCTAGCTATGACAACCTTAAGGGACCGTTCCCTCTCTCTGTCTTCTAAATCTGTCTGTCTTCAATTTCCTTGCAACTCTAAGACAGTTCTGTGGCCTCTGTAACCACGGTGACAATGCCTTCTAACCATGAACCTCTCCTGCAGCAAGTAAGGACATTAATTGCAGCAGCGGGGTGCCGCCCGGTAGTCTGGCGGTTAGCGCGATGCTATTACAGTGCCGGTGAACCAGGTTCGATCCCCGCTGCGGCCTGTAAAGAGTTTGCACGCTCTCCCTGTGACTGCGTGGGTTTCCTCCGAGTGCTCTGGTTTCCTCCCACAAGTACAATTGGTCACATGGGTGTGACTGGGCGGTGTGGGGAAGGACCTGTTCCTGAGCAATATTTCTACGTTAAGAGCTTCCTCCCAACATTTTTTGTGCCATGGCCCCCTGTCATTAATCAAGGGTCCAGTGGACCCTACATCAGGAACTCCTCCTCTGAAGAAATTAATTATACAAAAGCAGTGGGCACCCATCTGCATTAAAACTTATGGTCTATATACAGGATTTCCCCACTATCTGAAAGTAGAACGTTCCTATGAAACCTTCTGTAAGCCGAAATGGCGTAAAGGGAAGAGGCAATTACCATTAATTTATACGGGAAAAATTTGTGAACGTTCTCAGACCCAAAAAACCAAATCATATCAAATAACACATAAAACCTAAACCATCACTAACATATAGTAAAAGCAGGAATGATATGATAAATACACAGCCTATATAAAGTAGAAATAATGTATGTACAGTGTAGTTTCACTCAGAATCGGGAAGATTCGGCCAAAAACCGATTTGTAGAAAAAGATCGGCTTGTACACGCACGCGCACACACCTGCCCACGCAAGGCTTCGCGGTCATGGTAGTCTTTCTCGGGGTAAACACAAGTTTAAAGCGGACGCCTCTTCTCGTAAAAGCAGAAATCCTCTTCGGATTTCTTTCGTTTAGCGAAAACAGGTACTGATGTAGGTCTTTCGTAAAAGTGAAGTGGCGCAAAGCGAACTTTTGAAAAGCGGGGGACACCTGCATTCAAAGTGGAGCCTGGTAAGTCGTTGATTAGTCAGGACATCAAAGTTTACGGGGAGAAGGCAGAAGAATGAGGGTAAGAGGGATAATACATCAGCCATGGTGAAATGGCGGAGCAGACTCGATGGGCCAAATGGCCCAATTCTGCTCCTGTGTCTTATGGTCTTCGAACAGTTAAACATGTGTTAACAAGCAAAGCGTCCTAAGCACAATTTGATCTTTCAAACATGAAATTGATCAGATTACAACTGGTTATTTTGCTGTACAGCTTATGCGTGTAACAAACGTTAATTGCGAAGCACAGGTCTACGCATATAACTTCCACCGGAGACAGCGTGCTGGCTGCACAGGAAATGAGTTTTGGAAAAATCATTAATCCTTAAGCGTCAGGCGAGGATCCTCCAGGAACAGATCCAAACCAAAGTGGTGAAAGAGCACACTTTCAATCACCGGCTGGGCGTCGTGCCACTTCTCCACTCTCCGCTCTCCACGGCAGCTTCCTGCCTTTGTGGCTCGCATCCCTTGCAGCATTTCCTCCCTCCCCTCCCCTCCCACTACTCCGATGATCTCATTTCCCCTTAAAATTCCACCTAGCTGTTTGAAGTCTTCTTGTCTCCATCAGGGAGGAGGTACGGGATCCTGAAGATCCACACTCAATAATTTAGGAGCAGTGTCTCGAGATGCAAGGTACAAGGTACAAGATTTAAGACTGTTTAAAGTCATTCCTCAGTACCCGAGGGTAAAGGAGGACAAAATAATTGGATCCATAAAACCACACAATAAGATAAAGAGCACAATCATAATAAAAACAATAAATATACATACATAAAACTGCTTGTATACATAGATTGATTGTATGTCCATAAAGTGACGCTCGGCACAGGAGTGTCTGTACATGAGGTGACTCTGACAGGAAATGATGAAGTAGTGGTGGTTGGGGGTGTGGAGGGGTGGGTTAGTGGGTGGAGGTGTCGATCAGCCTTACTGCTTGGGGAAAGTAACTGTTTTTGAGTCTGGTGGTCCTGGTGTGGATGCTACGTAGCCTCCTCCCCGATGGGAGTGGGACAAACAGTCCATGAGCCGGGTGGGTGGGATCCTTCACGATGTCACTGGCCCTTTCCCGGCTCCATTCTCTATGTGGGCAGGCTGGTGCCGGTGGTGGTTGGGCAGTTTTGACAGTTGGGCAGTTGAGGAGCCGTCCTGTCTGCCGCTGTACAGTTTCCATCTATCATCAGATTTTGAACGGTCCATGAACACTACTTCATTATTCCTTTACTTTGACTTTATTTATTTACTTAACTTATCGTAAGTTTATCTTTTTCCACTGAACGGCTGCCACAAACCAACAAATTTCACATCATCCAGGCAGTGACTGTAAATCACTGCACTCACACTCACACACACTCAGAAACTCACACTCACACACACACACTCACACACACTATCACACACACTCACACACACACTCATACTCCCACACTCACACACACACACACTCACACACCCTATCACACACACTCACACACACACTCACACTCACACACACTCTCACACACACACTCACTCTCTCACACACAGTCACACATACCCACTCTCTCACACACATACACACTCACCCTCTCACACACACACTCACACTCTGACACACACTAACACACACATACAGACAGAGGCATGCACAGACACAGACGCACATAAACACATAGACCCATACATACACAGACACACACACAGTCACACTCTCTCACACATACACACACACACTCTCTCTCTCACACACACACACACTAACAGACACACACACTCAGATTCACACACTCACACTCACAGACACACACATACTCTCACACACACACTCACACACTCACACTCACACACACACTCACACACACATTCACTCACACTCTCATACACACACTAACAGACACACACACTCAGATTCACACACTCACACACACACACACACACACACTCACACTCACACACACACTCACACACACATTCACTCACACTCTCATACACACACTAACAGACACACACACTCAGATTCACACACTCACACTCACAGACACACACACTGACACACACACTCACACACACAGACACACACATACAGATGGAGACATGCACAGACACAGACATACATAAACACATAGACCCATACACACACACACACACACACGCACGCGCGCACACACACACACACACACACACACACACACACACACACACACACACACACACACACACACACACACACACACACACGTAACCTTTGGCTCCCTGGCTAATCAGGATCCTAACAATGTCTACTTTAAATGCTGTACACCCAACATCCTGTCCGCTAGAGCCAGCTATCGCAATGAATTCCACAGATTCACCACCCTCACAGACATCTAGCCTTTGACCTCTGGACAACCAACCTAAGAGCTTTGACCTTCAGGCCTTGACCTTTGAACTTGTCAAATTTGACCTTTGGCCTTCAGGCTTTGACCTCTGGCCTCACCGATCCCTGGACTTTGTGCTTGCTGTAGAAGAACTAAATAGTAAAAGATACAAATGAAAATTCAGATGACAGGTCACTCAACTCAAATGCTCCCTCAGCTTCTGGGTGACCAGTTGTGCACTCTCAACTTTTTGCTTTCTATTTTGTTGCCTAGGTTATTTGAAGACCATCCCCTTTGGCTAATAAAACTGTTAAATAAAGATAATCTGCTTCTCGGTGCTACACTTACACTCAGCAGCCAGTTATTAGGGACAAGGAATGAAACTCCGTCTGGTCTTCTGCTGCTGTGGCCCATCCACTTCAGAGTTCGACATGTTGTGCTCTCAGGCACACCACTTTGTAATGTGCAGTTACTGCTGTCCGTTTGGACCAGTCTGGGCATTCTCCTCCGACCAAGGCACTTCACCCACAAAACTGGATGTTTTGTTTTGTCTTTCTACACAATTCTCTGTAAACTCTAGAGACTGCTGTACGTGAAAATCCCGGGAGAACAGCAGTTTCTGAGATACTCAAACCACCCCATCTGGCACTAACAATCATTCCATGGTCAGAGTCACTTAGCTCATGTTTCTTCCCCATTCTGATGTTTGATCTGAACGGCAACTGAACCTCTTGACCATGTCCGCATGCTCTTATGCATTGTGTTGCTGCCATATGACTGGCTGATTAGATATTTGCATTAACGAGCAGCTGTACAGGTGTACCTAATAATGTGGCCACTGAGTGTAGTTGGGTAGCAGGGTGAAGATATGTCTCTACCAAAGGAGGAGTAGGTGTCCCTTCCCTCTGTTGGCCTGCAGGTCATCCATGGGCGAGGTCCAGTACATATCACAAGTCCTGGTTATGTGACCACTGACGCCAGGCAGACAATCTCTGGAGAGTATTGATAATGGCCGGGGTCACCCGTCTTGTAAAGACTCTGCCCAGAAGAAAGTAATAGCAAACCTCTTCTGTAGAAAAATTTGTCAAGAACAATTATGGCCAAGGTCGTTACCGTTATATAACACGGCACACACCTATCACCGAGGGCAGAGCTTACGGCGATGGCACCTCTTCAGAAACAGCTCCATTTCTATCTTTAATATCCCTCTCAGGGTTGTTTTGAAGGCCCTGACCTGGTGTTAAACGCTGACTTCGGCTCTTTGTGGAAATGGGGCCCGCTCCCGGGGCCTGACGACCGGCCGCTTTTTGACGTGCCGAGGATGCGGCCTGGACGACCAGCGCGCCGGATTTCCGTGGCTCTGGAGGCGGGCGGATTCGAGTCTGGTGCCACCGCCTGATGCGTCGTGGGAGGCGGAAGTTCGAAACCAGCGAGCTGGCTTGTGTGCCCAGAGACCCGAGTTCTTGGGGAGCAGAGCTCGGGAAAAGTGATGCAACAGACTTATAACAACGTAAATCAGCGAGTTGTTTGTTATGTCTCCCTTCTCGCTGTGAAACCGGGACATTTCTTTTTCCCTTATTAGGGAGAGAGAGAGCCTGTGGTATGTCGAATACCGGGTGAACGAGTCGTCTTTGGGGTATTGCCAGTCTGTGTCTTTATTGATGCTTTGTTGCACGTTTGAGTGCTCGGTGGGGGGTGCCGATGTTTTTTTTGCTGTGGGGGGGATCGTTGTTTTGCTGCTGCTTACGCATGGGAGGGGGGAGCTGGGGGGGCCTTTGGGGTTCTAACATTTAACTGTCGCTCATTCTTTGGGGGACTCCTCTGTTTTCGTGGATGTTTGTGAAGAAAAAGAATTTCAGGATGTATATTGCATACATCTCTCTGACTTTAGACGTACCGGTTTCAATACCTATTGATGATGGTGGTGTCTGAGCGTAGTACCGTTGGCTACATTTGGTCTTTTCTCTTTGATGGCCACAGAGAGGAGAGGAGGCCACTCGCTGTTGTAGGATTTGAAACAGCTAAAAGAATTGTCACGGCAAGTTAGGAAGAAAGTTTAACAGCAGACTCGGAGATGAAGGAGAACCATAAAGATCTGCTTTATGTCTGGCTCTTTGTTGGGGCCACAGAGATCTCTGTGAGCTGGTTGTTTTGTTTTTGAAATCTGACAGATTTGAAGAATGCTCGGGCACAAAAGGAAACTAGGAGCTGGCAGTGGTTCAGAACAAGGCAACAAAGTGTCTTCGCACAATGGGGGCTTATTCAAGTGCGAGAGGCTTTATTCTCCTGTACACCGTGTTTGTTCGATTTAAGGATTTGCAATGGGAGATGGAAATTGTAGAGCAGTTAATGTGATTTTCACAGATGGTAGTCACTCAGTATTCAGATTAAAACACAGCGATAATCTAATTAGCAGAGTTCCATTTGTAAACAGCCTCACTCAGTGACCTCTCTCCCTCTGTGAATCTGTTCCTTTTCTATAGTTTTAAAGTGGTGCTTCCGGGGACAAGTGATGAGATTGTTACAAAGCAGTGAAAGAAAACGCCAGCCAGGACCAGTCTAACACCCACCTAACACGGGCGCGGAAACTGCACAGCGCCAGACAGAACGGCTCTCCGTCGAGTGGTGAAAACTGCCCAACGCATCACTGGCACCAACCTACCCACCATCAGGGGCATCGATACAGAACGGTGCCGGGAAAGGGCCAGTGACATCGCGAAGGATCCCACCCACCCTGCTCATGGACTGTTTGTCCCACTCCCATCGGGGAGGAGGCTACGTAGCATCCACACCAGGACCACCAGACTCAAAAACAGTTGGAGCCACACCCACAAAGTGCCAGGCAGCATCTATGGAAGAGAGTCAACAGTCGACGTTCCAGGCCGAGAGCCTTCGTCAGGACTGGAAAGAAAGATCCGGTTAGAGCAAGAAGGTGGAGGGGAGGGGGGGAAAGAGGTACAGGGTGGCAGGTGAAACTGGGAGGGGGGAGAGGGTGAAGTAAAGAGCTGGGGAGTTGATTGGTGAAAGAGATACAGGGCTGGAGAAGGGGGAGTCTGATAGGAGAGGACAGAAGACCATGGAAGAAAGGGAGGTGATGGGCAGGGAAGGAGGGGATAAGGTGAGAGAGGCAGACGGGAATGGAGAGTAGCGAAATGTGGGGGGCAGGGGCAATTACTGGAAATTCGAGAAATCAGAACTTTGAGAACGTTTGAGTAATCAGTTACTTCCCCCAAGCCGCAGGGCTGATCAACACCTCCACCCGCTATTTGTCCATATTTCAATGACAAACGAATTTCGTCTCTGCTTCAAGAGTCAAGTGTAAAAGAGGAAAGACTCTGAGACCTGTCACAAACCTGCGTTAGTAACAGCAGAGCATTGTGGGACCTGTCGCAAACCTGCGTTAGTAACAGCAGAGCATTGTGGGACCTGTCGCAAACCTGCGTTAGTAACAGCAGAGCATTGTGGGACCTGTCGCAAACCTGCGTTAGTAACAGCAGAGCATTGTGGGACCTGTCGCAAACCTGCGTTAGTAACAGCAGAGCATTGTGGGACCTGTCGCAAACCTGCGTTAGTAGCAGCAGAGCATTGTGGGACCTGTCGCAAACCTGCGTTAGTAACAGCAGAGCATTGTGGGACCTGTCGCAAACCTGCGTTAGTAACAGCAGAGCATTGTGGGACCTGTCGCAAACCTGCGTTAGTAACAGCAGAGCATTGTGGGACCTGTCGCAAACCTGCGTTAGTAACAACAGAGCATTGTGAGACCTGTCGCAAACCTGCGTTAGTAACAGCAGAGCATTGTGGGACCTGTCGCAAACCTGCGTTAGTAACAGCAGAGCATTGTGGGACCTGTCGCAAACCTGCGTTAGTAACAGCAGAGCATTGTGGGACCTGTCGCAAACCTGCGTTAGTAGCAGCAGAGCATTGTGGGACCTGTCGCAAACCTGTGTTAGTAGCAGCAGAGCATTGTGGGATGCTTCAACCAACTCTTAATCAGAATCATGTTTATTGTCAGCGACGTAGGTGATGAGAAATTGGTAGTTTTGCAATGGCTGTGTAGAGTAAAGACACCACACCATCGGCAGGGAACATGGACTCAAGTATCAGCATTTCACCCTTCAGACACGTTAGGGTTAACTCTCACACTGACACCGAGTTCCCGAATCGATATTACCCCTCAACACTCAACTCCTGAGCCAAAGGGGATGACTGCACTTCCTTCACTTGTCCAATCACTGAAATGTTCCCACACCTGTAGACTCACTTTCAAGGACTCTTCATCTTATGTCTGAATACTTATTGCATATTTATTGTTATTATTATTTCAGTTTGTTGCCTTTTGCACACTGGTTGAGCGTCCCAGTTGGTGCGATCTTTCATTGATTCTGGATTTATTGATCATGCCCAGAAGGAGATGAACCTCGGGGTTGTACTTGGTGACGTATATGCACTTGCTTCGAACAGGCCTCACCATACGCTAGTCAGCCTTCACTAAACAGCACCATGGTAGCACCCTGGTTGGAGTGACGCCATTACAGCTCGTGGTGTCAGAGTTCAGAGTTCATTTCCAGGGCCATCAGTATGGAGTTTGTACGCCCCTCCATGGGGACAGCGTGCTCCAGTTTCCTCCCGCAGTCCAAAGACAGGTTGGCAGGTTAGTCGGTGGTTGTAAATTGACCTGTTATTTAGGCTGGGGTTAATTCAGTGGGTTGCTGGTCACTGTGGTTCGTTGGGCCAGAAGGGCCAGCTCCGCATTGTATTGCTCAATAAATTCATAAATAATAAACGGGTTTGGCCCTTGCAAGGAGCAGAGTGATCTCAGGTGGAAGGAAGGTTATGATGTTTGACGAAAGCTCGGTTGGAGCTTTTAAGACCAAAGCTGCGTGGCTGGGTGGAGATACGTCTCTCCCAAAGGAGGTGTAAGGTGCTCCTTCCCTCCAGGAGCCTGCAGGTCACCCTCGGGCAAGGGGTAGCACCTGCTTGGACTCCCCGCCCGATCGGGGGTCACATGAAGCCACGGGGGCAGGTGGTGGATGGTCGTATGAGCATCTGGTACATATCACAAGTCCTGGTTATGTGACCACTGACACCAGGCAGACAATCTCTGAAGAGTATCGATAATGGCTGGGGACACCCGTCTTGTAAAGACACTGCCCAGAAGAAGGCAATGGCAAACCACTTCTGTAGAAAAATTTGCCAAGAACAGTCATGGTCACGGGAAAACCATGATCACCCACGTCATACGACATGGCACATAATGATGATGTCAATACAACACGGCACATAATGATGATGATGCGTACCACAGAGTGTGTGGGAGGGAGGGGGCAGGTGTACGGCACTGGTGGTTGTTAAGAAGGGCAGGGTGGGCCAAGTAGCACCTTGGGTAGGGCAGTGTGCCGGAGAAAAACCCCAGAGAGGAGCTGCGTGAAGACATTAAAGATTAGCTTTATTTGTAACCTGTACAGCGAAACACTCAGTGAAATGTGTCATCTCCTTTTCCAGATGCTGGAAAAGATGGGATGTGCAAGAGATGGGATGTTGTGATGAAGTTGTATAAGATATTGGTGAGGCCATCTCCTTATAGACTGTGGTGAGAACTGAACACGGGTCGCTGGCACTGTTAATGATGTTACTCTCGAAGCTTGTCCTACAAGCCGGTCCTGAAATATCTTCCTCAATTACTGCTCTTACTGATTAGGGCGCAGCAGATCCGGTGAGGGGGAACAAACCGGCATTGAACAGATGGAGGGAGTGTTTGTGGATTCTTGTCTAGTGGTGTGTGGCCACAGGAATCTATTGAATTGCGAGGAGACGTGGAGAACTACGAAGACACAATCCTCTCCTCTACTGCATTCTCTGTGGGCGCACATTGTTCATTAACATTACGCGTCTGCCTGCACTGTGGGAGGGAGGACCAATTCCCTCTCGAACCACGTTTCGTTTGCTTTAAGATGAGTAATTTTTATGCTTTGTAGCTTGAAAACATTAAACTAATTCAGTGGAAGGCAGGGGGAGCCCGAAATTCAGGTCTAACTTCGCGTTTACTTCAGGCGAGGGGTGCGCGTGTCACGTGTTAGCGTGATGATGTTATGCAAGTCACATATTTATGCATATAACCCGTAATTAATTATTTAAACAAACAAAAATGCTTAATCAACCAATATATGAAAAGAAGATTGTTCAAATGTTATTGAAATGTTAAATATGCATCAGTATTTTACTCCGGAGTAAGTGAGGAAACAATTGCACTGGGTGTCGGAGTAGTTTGCTTGGCAAAGTTTGAATCACATGGCTGGTAAAGCAAGTTTACCTGGCACCGCGCTGTCTCCAGGAGCTGGCTGGAAGACACCAATGTCAGTAACTGAAGCGTCGTGGGAGACTGACATGTCGGGAGTGCAGGCAGTGTGCGCTGCTGTCAGAAGAAAGCCTCTGTACTCGAGTGCTCACCGCCTCTCTCTCTTCCAGTCCTCCAGCCGGGCGCGCTCGGAGAAGCGACGCGAACATCAGAACAGCGGGTCACCCGATCCCGTCGTTGCAGAGGCTGCCCCTCTCTCTCTTTCTCCCTCACTCTCTCTCCCCCTCTCCCCCCTCCCTCTCTCTCTCCATCCCCCTCCCCCTCTCCCTCTCCCTCTCTCTCCCTCTCTCTCCCTCTCTCTCCATCTCTCTCTCTTTCTCCCTCTCTTTCTCTCTCTCCCACTCCCCCCCCACTCTCCCCCTCCCCTCACCCCCTCTCCCCTCCCCTCCCCTCTCCCTCCCCTCTACCTCTCTCTCCCCCTCTCTCCTTCTCCCTCTCTCTCCCCCTCTCCCTCTCCTCTCCCTCCCCTCTCCCCTCACCCTCTCTCTCCCCTCTCTCTCTCTTCACCCCCTCTCACCTCACCCCCCTCCCCCTCCCCCACCCCCCCCCTCCCCCCTCCCCCTCTCCCCTCCCCCCTCCCCCTCTCCCTCTCCCCTCCCCCCCCTCTCCCTCTCCCTCCCCTCTCCCTCCCCTCTACCCTCTCTCCCCCTCTCTCTCTTTCTCCCTCTCTCTCCCCCCTCACCCTCTCCTCTCCCTCCCCTCACCCCCTCTCCCTCTCTCTCCCTCTCTCTCTCTTTCACCCCCTCTCACTCTCCCCCTCCCCCTCCCCCTCCCCTCCCCCTCCCCTCCCCCTCTCCCCTCCCCCTCCCCCTCTCCCTCTCCCTCTCCCCTCCCTCTCCCCCTCCCACTCCCTCTCCCTCCCCCTCCCCCTCTCCCTCTCCCCCTCCCTCTCCCTCTCCCTCTCCCTCCCTCTCCCTCTCTCTCCCTCTCTCTCTCTCTCTCTCTCTCTCCCTCTCCCTCTCCCCTCCCTCTCCCCCTCCCCTCCCCCTCCCCCTCCCCCTCCCCTCCCCCCTCTCCCCTCCCCCTCCCCCTCTCCCTCTCCCTCTCCCCACCCTCTCCCCCTCCCTCTCCCTCTCCCTCCCCCTCTCCCTCTCCCCCTCCCTCTCCCTCTCCCTCTCCCTCCCTCTCCCTCTCTCTCCCTCTCTCTCCCCCTCTCCCCCTCCCCCTCTCCCTCCCTCTCCCCCTCTCGTGAGGGAGACCTGTCTGAGATACCGAAGTGCTGGGTTCTGGACTGTCGTTTTTAATGGACTCTGGACCGTCTCTCTGGCGGCTTTTGCTGTTGCTAAAGTGTGGGGAGGGGTTGGGAAAGTGTGGGGAGAGTTTGGGAAAGTGTGGGGAGGGTTTGGGAAAGTGTGGGGAGGGGTTGAGAAAGTGTGGGGAGAGTTTGGGAAAGTGTGGGGAATGGTTGGGAAAGTGTGGGGAGAGTTTGGGAAAGTGTGGGGAATGGTTGGGAAAGTGTGGGGAGGGGTTGGGAAAGTGTGGGGAGAGTTTGGGAAAGTGTGGGGAGTGGTTGGGAAAGTGTGGGGAGTGGTTGGGAAAGTGTGGGGAGTGGTTGGGAAAGTGTGGGGAATGGTTGGGAAAGTGTGGGGAGGGGTTGGGAAAGTGTGGGGAATGGTTGGGAAACTGTGGGGAGGGGTTGGGAAAGTGTGGGGAGAGTTTGGGAAAGTGTGGGGAGTGGTTGGGAAACTGTGGGAATGGTTGGGAAACTGTGGGGAGGGGTTGGGAAAGTGTGGGGAATGGTTGGGAAAGTGTGGGGAGAGTTTGGGAAAGTGTGGGGAATGGTTGGAAAGTGTGGGAGGGGTTGGGAAGTGTGGGGAGAGTTTGGGAAAGTGTGGGGAAGGGTTGGGGAAAGTGTGGGGAGTGGTTGGAAAGTGTGGGAGTGGTTGGGAAAGTGTGGGGAGGGGTGGAAAGTGTGGGGAGGGTTGGGAAAGTGTGGGGAGGGTTGGGAAAGTGTGGGGAGGTGGTTGGGAAAGTGTGGGGGAGTGGGTGGGAAAGTGTGGGGAGTGGTTGGGAAAGTGTGGGGAGTGGTTGGGAAAGTGTGGGGAGGGGTTGGGAAAGTGTGGGGAGTGGTTGGGAAAGTGTGGGGAGGGTTGGGAAAGTGTGGGGAGGGTTGGGAAAGTGTGGGGAGGGGTTGGGAAAGTGTGGGGAGTGGTGGGAAAGTGTGGGGAGGGGTGGGAAGTGTGGGGAGGGGGGAGTGTGGGGGTTGGGAAAGTGTGGGGAGGTTGGAGTGTGGGGAGGGTGGGGAGGTGGGAGTGGTGGGAGTGTGGGGGGAAAGTGGGGGTGGTGGGAAGTGTGGGGAGTGGTTGGGGAAGTGTGGGGAGGGTTGGGAAAGTGTGGGGAATGGTTGGGGAACTGTGGGGAGGGGTTGGGAAAGTGTGGGGAGGGTTTGGGGGAAAGTGTGGGGAGGGGTTGGGAAAGTGTGGGGAATGGTTGGGAAAGTGTGGGGAGGGGTTGGGAAGTGTGGGGAGAGTTTGGGAAGTGTGGGGAGTGGTTGGGAAAGTGTGGGGAGTGGTTGGGAAAGTGTGGGGATTGGTTGGGAAAGTGTGGGGAGTGGTTGGGAAGTGTGGGGAGGGGTTGGGAAAGTGTGGGGAGAGTTTGGGGAAAGTGTGGGGAGGGGTTGGGAAAGTGGGGGGAATGGTTGGGAAAGTGTGGGGAGGGGGTTGGGAAACTGTGGGGAGAGTTTGGGAAAGTGTGG